>NC_056610.1:1676915-1711915 GCF_018340385.1 Cyprinus carpio | reverse complement strand
AGCTGGTGTGTTTTACCCCGTCGTGCCGTGCGTCTCGAGCCTGGTCTCTCCGGTCCTGCTGGACATCAGCACAGCGTCAGCACCAGACAGACCCTGACCGCCTCCACAATCACATCACCGAGGACGCTCCTTCAACTAGTGCTGGAGCCTATTTATATTCACCTCACTGCACCCTCACTAATATATAACATTTTATATATTCTGTATATATATATATTATCTGTGCCGTCCATTGCTATGGTGCAAATAACACTTCCTTTATAATCACTCAAATAGCTGTCACTCGGTTAATCAAGATCTCACACAGTTATGTGATTATCAGTTAACTTCTCAACGCTTCTAACTTGTTCTTGACCTGCTCAGTGAACAGACTCACCGCTGCTGATTCAGGATCAGTCCGGTGCTGTTCACCGTCTCTGGGCTGAAACACACACACAAGCAGATCATTACACCAGCGCCGGGGACACACAAACTAATCACGATAAACATGCTGAATTATCATCTCTTCTGGAAGACCATGAATATAAGCCACACCTGGTCAAAACTGCACTGCTGAGAGAAACACTGATCATTTGCACCAGTATCAGTCACATTTCATTATTATTCATTACAGGTATATATATCATTTAAAAATTACATAAATTAACACTAAATAAACATCATACATGTATTTTAGTCCCTCTCAATCCACAGAAACACTTTAATGTTAACTGTATATAGCACAAGAATGAACAATATAAGTGCAAAATAAACTAATTATAGTAGCATTCATATAAACACTTATTAAAAACTCCAAACCTAAACAAATTTAACCCTGTAAGGCCCACTGTTATAATATTACAGCATCAGTTTTAGCTTGTCTAAAATAAAGTTTCTTATATTTTATTCATTTTTTCTCTAAGACCACATTTACACAACTAATAGGTCCTATTCTTCAGCCTTGCAATGCTATCGGATGCTAGATTTTAAACAGGCCTATCTACCTGGCCTTACACTCACAACACCTGCGGACTTCTCTTGAAGCACATCATCTTGTCTTACTGGACCGGACTATTTTCTGTGATTAGTAATATTTCTAGAATAGGGTAGAATAGGCTGTGTGCGATAAGAAATATAGACAAGAATGTGTGTGAGTGTTTGAAAAAAAGGTGCTAACTGCTAACTGAAGTGGTGAACTCTAACCTGTTTCTTGTGGTTTCTTCTGGTTTTCTCGGTAAGGTCAGTCTCTTCCTGCCATATCATCTCCTGCAGCTCCGGCCACTGGAGTCCGGTCTGGTGTAGGAGCCGTTCCTGCTGCTACACACACACACACACACACACACACACACACACACACTGTTCATCTGCTCTGCTGTACACACCACAGCCGTTCAGACGGAGAACCACACTCTTCTGCAGCTTCTCCTCACTCACCCTAACATGATTTAACTCCACTGCTTCAACAATTTGTAAATACATTGTTAGTTTTGTAAAGAGATTCATAAGTTGGCACAGTTTTGATTCATCTACAGAAGTCAAGCACAAGCTTTCAGACCAAAAGCTTTGGAGAAACACATCCAGATACTGGAGTGACAGAGCACACATTTACACACACAGAATGAAAGAGCGATTCACTTTCCACTGAAACATGCAGCGACTGACCCGACACAACATCACCTGCAGAGCAAACAGACACTAAACCTGATAAAGCCGGGTACTGCAGAGTGAAACACAGAGCGTCAGTGAGACATCAGCACTCTTTAGATATACATGTGTCCCTGCAGCACAGAAGCAGTCATCAGTAGCACAGGTATATTTGTAGAAATAGACAACAATACACTGTATGAGTCAAAATGATAAATTTTTTTCTTTTATGCCAAAAACCATTAGGATATTAAGATCATGTTCCATGATGATGTTTAGTAAATTTCCTACCGTAAATATATTAAAACTTAATTTTTGATTAGTAATATGCATTGCTAAGAACTGCATTTGAACAACTTTAAAGATGATTTTCTCAATATTTAGATTTTTTTGCTCCCTCAGATTCCAGATTTTCAAATAGTTGTATCTCAGACAAATATTGTCCTCCTAACAAACCAGACATCAATGGAGAGATTATATAAGATAGCTTTCAGATAATGTTTAAATCTCAATTTCTAAAATTGCCCCTTATGACTGGTTTTGTGGTGCAGGGTCTGAAGAGGGTTGATCCGTACGTCTTCGAGGCGGCGGCGCTCCTCCTGCTGCTGCTGGATCCTCTTCTGTCTGTCGGCCAGCAGCTGTCTCTTGTAGTTGTCCTGGTTGTGTGTCTGCTGGAGCAGGTGTGTTTGTGTGTGTGTCTCCTGCTGCAGACGCAGGAACTCCCGTCTCAACATGGACTCTCCGGGAAGATTGACTATAGAGCTGTGTGAGCACAAACACGAGAGGCACGGTCAGTTCTCAAGCCATCTGCCACACGGAGACACGCTCGCTGACATCTGCTCGTCACACAGAGACAGGAGCGAGGCAGTCATGCTTACATAACACCTTCAGCTTCATTTTGATACACTGGTTTACTCTGATTTACCCTTCAGTCAGTGTGGCACAAACGTCATCGAGCTGCCTGCTGATCATAAACCAGCTTCACTCTCAGTGATGCACTGGTTCACTAATTCAGATCTCACCTCTCAGGTTAAACATGCAATCCAATCTGATTCAACGTCCCAATGCACTTTCCTGGTCTGATTATTATCAGTCCAACGTAGGGCTAAAACCATAAGTGACAACGTCGACAATAAAAAATAGTCAAGAAATATTTTTGTTGTCGAGTAGTAGTTTGATCTCATATGATTTCCTGTAAGAGCCTGCAACAAAGCGGTTTGACCAGAGTGTAGAGAGAGACACACACACACACACACACACACACAGCACCTGAAGCTGCTGAGTCGTGTTTGGATGAATATGTAAATATATGCTATGCTTTCCTCTCAATAATGTAATAAACACAACAGAAACTGACAGCGGTGAGAAAGCAGCAGTTCAGAAAGCATCTGATTACAGTGATGTGGATGTTTGTTCTGAACTCAAGTCCAGTCACGTAATGTTTGTTTATAAAGTACTTTATGCATTAATCAAGCAGCTTTACAGACAGAAAACCAGAGAGAGTGTCACTTTCAGTTAGGGTTACTTCTATAAATAATCGTTTGTTGCAGCCCTAGTCCAAAGGAAGACGTGACCGAACAGTCCTGAGCGGGGGGGGAGCACTTCCTGTTTTGTTGCTATCAAACCCTCTTCGTTTTCAAGCGCTCATGGCTAAGATGAAGTCCTGCCCTGCGTCTACAGAAGTGACATCAGTCATGACCTGTATTCTGTTGACTCTACAGTCTGAACTGAGAAAGAACGGGAAGTAAGCTGTTTCAAAGCCTCTATTAAGGTTTCATGTAGAGATTGGTGTAGTAACACATACCTGGGTTCACCTTCTTCTTCATTCATGGCATCTTCTTCATCCTCACTGCTCATGTTTTTTTATTCCGTCTTCTTTGTGTTTAATGAATATGTTTTGAGGCTAATTAGGCCAAACCAAGAACCATCTGAACATTTTAATGTTGATCCTCTCAAGCCACAGAACACCAGAGCGTCCGTTCATCACCTTTCTCCGGCCTCCTCTTCCTGGTCCTGTCCAGGTGGTCTTTGAGCGTGATGCGCACCTGTCGCTCGTTGGGAAGGTCTTTAATGAAGGAGTGGCGCAGGAGCGTCTCTGTGGACGGCCGGTGGAGGTAGTTCTTCACCAGACAGCTGTCTACAAACGTCTGAAACTTCTTAGACCTTCAGGAGCAGTGAAACACATTACTGTTAGCACACATTTCTCAATGTGACGTCACAGATGGCTGCCTGGAAGTATAACAGGGCTTCTTCAGAACACATCTTCAGCTTAACTGTCTGAAGTGTATGGCTTCATTTTTCTTACCTGTCTCACTTTACTTGTTGTTATCATAGAAGCATTTCAATGTTAAAGAGGTATGCATACGTCATCATGTTCGGTTTTCAACACGCGCTGTTGTATGTTGTTATATCATTAGGAAACTCTACACATAATAAACTCTGTGTGGCAGTGCTGGCTGTGATCACGGCATTCTCTTGTGGCTTTTTTGGCTTTAGTTTGGGGGGGGGGTTTGTTGGAGTGATGGATGTAGCTCTCATGGGATGCATGTCACACAAGGCTGCAGAGACACACAGGGATCATACACAAACACTGGATCATGTGTAGCTCTTACAGAGTGTTTCTGCGCATGTGAACTCACGTGGTGCTCCCTCGGCCATCTCTAAAGCGGTGATTCCCAGAGACCACACGTCGCTCTGAAACATGCGTTATCACAGTCACTGATGGGAAGATGTTCAATCACTGATGTAGAGCAGTCTACTCACCCTGTAGTCATACGTGGAGTCAGGGTTTTCATCGCACGCGATCACCTCCGGCGCCATCCAGTACGGCGTCCCGATGAAGGTGTTTCTCCTGCCTATCGTTCTGTCCAACTGAGCGCTCACGCCAAAATCCACTGGAAAAACACATAATCAACAGATATATCCCAGCATATGATACATATGATTCTTCTGTACATGCATATTGTTCTGTCTTTCAAAAACAACTTATGTATTATAGTGGATTCTCATTGTTGTGTAGTTTAAATATTAAAACAACAAATAAGACAAAATCAGAACGGATATACTAAAACTTTAAAGCTGCAGTCCGTAAGTTTTGCCTCTTTGTCGCCATCTCTGTTTGAAACCTGCAACTGCAGTTATTTACAGAATTATCTTCATTATGTGGGTTGTGCAGCGAGCGGATGAATCTAATGTTTTGTGGGGAATGTGTGGATACTGTTCTTCAGAATCACAGATTCTAGTCTATGTCTTGGAATTTATGACCCAAATAAACATTTTCACCGTATATTGTCATCTGAACGAGTAAGTAACCAGTCTGCCACGTTTGTTCTGACCAACTGAGGAAAAAACATCACAATGAATCACGCCTCAAGGGTGATTTAATCTAATGATTGATTAGCTCCTATCACATCAAACCAGATGCACATTTAAAACCGGAATATTCTACAATAAACCACATAATCCTTCCTGGATTACAATCCTTCATCAAAATGATAAATTTAATTATTCCATCTGCTGTGAGAAAAGGCTATAACCGATCCTCCTCCTGCAGGATCCTCACTTCTTCATGTTTAGTCGAGTACCCTCCAGTTCCTACCAGAACACTCAAACCACAAAACATTATTATAAGATAACTGTTGTGAATCAGGCTAAAGGTAGCAGATAGTTTTGAACACTGGCTGGTTATGTTCTTGCTCACATATTGATTTCGGATCAATTTTAACCAAAAAAATTTACGGACTGCAGCTTTAAAAACTATATGGAAACAGATTTTTTTTTTTAATATCTGCTTCAAAATATTAACAAAATGATGATAGCAAATCAGTGTTGCTTAAATAACAGTACTATGTACTCAAGAAGTGTAATGTATCTTATGCATAATTTTATGTAAGTGTAAAGTAGTTCAAAACTGACTTATATAAAGTGGGTCCTATTTTTATTTTTAAATTGATTGTGCAACATCTTTCATATAAGAAATAAAAAGCTGGCCTATAGAAAAATGAAAAGCACCATAGTAAAATAAAATAAGAAACAATAAGAATAAAGTAGCCAAAAGCAAGTCAGCATGGCATGTTTGAAGGGTGAGCCTGCACTGATTCTCAGAGAAACGTGCTCATGATCATATCTAGTATTACTCATACGCTGGTGATGGATGGAGCTCTTACCCAGTTTGATCTCAGCGTTCTCCGTCAGCAGCACGTTCTGTCCTTTAATATCTCGATGGATCACGTGATGAGAGTGCAGGTGTAACAGACCCTGAGAGAACAGCAGAAAACCACAGCTTAATACAAGTGGGTTTTGTTGTTGTTGTTTTGCAACATATCAACATATTCCACAATTTTGTTGATTCATCTTAACTTCTGGACCCAGAATATCCCTTTAATTTCTCATGTTTAATTTTGTAGAGGGAGTTTTTATTTGTAATGTCTTTTATTTGTGAATAGGTTTTTTATACGGTTAATGTAATAGCTTTATATTTCTGTTACACCAGATGATATTCCACAATTTTCAGCATGGATGAAATGCTGAAGAATGAAAGCATGATGTACAAAAACACTTCATGGACAGAATGCATTTCACAACACAAGCAGATCCTTTCATGAATGAAATGCGTGTCTCATTCACTGATTTCTGTGGATAATGTAGTGACATGCTCGGAGGTTTCACTGATCTGATGTTTTCTGTTATCCACATAAACTATAGTGTACTAAATGAAGTGCAGGCTTCGTCCAGACATGAAATACAACTGGTTTTAATCTTTCTGGGTATTATACACATTAAAACATAACTGCATTTTTTCGGTCTGACCATGAAGACAGCGTACACTCTGCACCATCATTTAGGATGGACTCAAAGACTACAGATCAACAAAGACCAGTAAACACAGGCAGAAGGGTGATCACTCAGGTCCTCTTCATTATGAAGAGTACAAACTAATTACGATCCTTATGCACCTTACTGGAACAATCATACTGGAGAAATATAATGACGTTATTTATTGAATGCGAATGTAACGGTATCAAAATCTCATGATATGATATTATTACGATATGTTACGATATGTATGATACGATAGTCCACGATACAGTATTTATTGAGATATTTAAAAATAAAAAAGTCAAATGAAGAATTAGAAATTTTGTTCATTTTACAGTTAAATTATTCTATCTAATGCACTTTGAGCTCAAAATGAAGAGATCCAGCCCATGTTTCGTAACTAATAAAACAGTGAATTGACTCTTAGCTGAAGTTTAAAGAGACTCAGCACTCTTTTTATTGGTGATATTCCGTCTCAGTATAAATTACACTCACACTGGGGTTTGAGGAAGACAAACTAACTACAATATAATAATAATAATAATAACAATGACAGTAATAGCCATATACTGTAAAACAGTTACACTGTAAAATAAATGAAAATGAATATTTCATGGGTATATTATTATTGCTTTACACTACAGCAGGGAAAGCACAACACTTCTTTCCTAATTTCTACACTTGAGAGAGATTTAGAATCAGGACTGTGTGTAAACCGCTAGCTGTCAGTAATTCATGCTGCACTTGAAGCTTTTATTTACCAGCTTCAGTGAAAACATTTATAAAAACTGACAGCACGTCAAATAAAGGAGCTGACTGCATTCCTTCAGTGTGAACGAACCATTCTGAGACAGAAAACACCGGATCAGCAGCTGATCGTCTGATCCAAGTGTGTGCTTCACGTTCAAACAGACTTGATGAAGAGATGAAGCAGATTGTGCTTTCGGTTTGAGATCGTTTGACAGACACTGTGCCAAAGCATAATAACCCAAAACACATGTATTTTAAAAACTACACTTGTTGCCCAGAAGACCTATGGTTTGATATCATCATGAGACATCATGAGATGTGATAATATCGAGACTATCGTGACACTGATGATCTGGTCAGACCCCTCTCACTGAAGATCCCTCACACAGGTAACAGTGTAAGGTGTGCAGTACTGCTGACTCACTCTCAGAACCTCTCTGCAGATGTAGGAGATCCAGTCCTCCTTCAGACAGCTCCCTTTGGTCTTCTTCAGCAGGTCTGTGACCGAGCCGGCGCCGCAGTACTCCATCACCAGCTGAAGAACACACACACACAGAACACAACACACTGAGCATCATGAGCTTCCTCTGCTCATTCATCTCTTTCTCCTCTCCCTGCGTGTCCAGAACAGGAATAATCATAAGAGGACTACAGTGTTTCATTAACACATTAACACATTTCAAAATTACATACTTTTCCAGACTCAAATTTCCAAACCTCTCAGTCGATTTCTAGATCGTATTTAACATAAATGGTTCATACAGCACTATTTCAGCTTTGTATTAGGTATTATAGTCAGGGTTTTTTTACATTGTTCTTCTCTAAGTGACTTTTGCATGCACACAAGAAACCTGTTTGTGCCCTCGAGAAACTATTCACATGCACATGGGAACATATAACATGCCTATGCGTTACAATTTCTGGTTTTATAACCTATTTCCTTTGTGCATCACTGCCATCTTACTATGAATAAAGTGAGAGCATGGATGCACATGAATTCATAGAGATCTACTTGCTCAAAACGTGTCTTTCCTTATGTTATTATCAAGGCCTAACGTCTAATTTAACACATCCTCTGTGGCGGTGGAGAAAGCTCTATGTATTCTTGCCTCACAGACATGAAAGGTGTATCTATAGAAGGTGAATGTCTCTCTCTCTCCCTCACTCACCCACAGCTGGTCGTCCTGACCCGCAGGACTCTTCTTCACAAACGCACCGTAGTACGTGGCTATGTTCCTGTGATGGGAGTGAGTCTTCAGCATGTTGATCTCCAGCTTGATTTCGTCCTCCTCGTCCTGCAGGAGACACGTGTGTGAGAGCACAGCACATCACCGCAGCAGAGTTGCCAAAGCATTTTCAGAGAAAGTTGCTAAAGGCAGGACACCGTGTTGCTTAAATGTTGCTAAATGATGTTGTGAAGTCATTGCGCGATGACATCATTATGCAATCACAACACACAACACAGAATACACAATCAGATCCCTCGAATCTCTGCCAAAATACGATTATGAATACGACTTGAAATGTTAATTCAGATTTGTTAGTAAAGCTCAAAAAATAAATACAATAATATTAAAATATAAATAATATATTTATTTTTACCTACAGCATTATTGAACATTTACACTTTATGTTTTCTTATTAACTGCAAATGAGCTTATTCTGTCTTCTGTTAAAACAGCAACAATATTTTTATGATCTTAATTATTTATTTTTTACACTTTATGTCAATCACGCTTCATTAATCAAAGGATGCAGAAATCGTGATGAGCAGTAGTTGCTCTCTGTGTATGTTCTCTGGGTGCACAGCTCTGACTGATCCAGCAGTGTGAAGAGTGTGGTGTGAAGATGTTCAGATGAAGCTCATACCTCCGTCACGTCCATGACCTTGATGGCTGCCAGCTGTCCTGTTTTCACATGTCGACCCTGTCACACACACACACACACACACACACACACACACACACACACACACACACACACACAGTTTACTGTCTGAATGGATCAGGAGCTCCAGCACACAGCGAGGTTCAGTTCTGATCTGTGAATGCATCTCACTTTAAGAACACATGAACTTCAGAGCAGCATCTCAAATTCTTAAAATCTGATGCATTCATTCGATTACCGACATTTTTGATAATAAAATTACAACTACAAATCAAAAAACACAGAATCCAGAAAACAACACTAAATTAAACTATTTAAATGAAATACAGCAATATTTAAGTGGAAAAGGCTCAATTTGGAGGGAAATGAGGCAGATTTCAAGGGGTTCTTGTTGACACATGAAGCCTGGGTGTGCTGAGATATGAGATGTAACACCGTCATCCTCAAACACACAGCACACTTCCTTCAGTGTGTCCAGCATCACACACACCACACACTGACCGACAGCATGACCAGAGCAGATCCATATACACTGCCTCTCAGAAGCTTGTGTACGGTGTTTAGATATGTTTTAAAGAATTATCTTCATGCTCACCAGGCCTGCATTTATTTGAGCCAAAGTACAGCAAAAGCAGTAATATATTTTTAAATATTTTTATTAATTAATATATTTGAATCTCTGTTAAACTGTAATGTATTTCTGTGATGTGCAGCTGTATTTTCAGCATCATTACTCCAGTCTTCAGTGTCACATGATCTTCAGAAATCACTCTAATATGCTGATTTGTTGCTCAAGAAAATCATTTTTATTATATAATTATTTATTATGTTGAAAACAGCTGAGTATATTTTTTTTAGGTTTCTTTGATGAATAGAAAGTTCAGAAGAGCAGCATTTATCTGAAATAGAAATATTTTGTAACATTATAAATGTCTTTATCAACACTTTTTGATCAATTTTGATACAATTTAGAGCATCCTTGCTAAATAAAAGTATTAATTTCTATAACCCTTTTGATAAATTTAAAGGACCAAATTAACCCCCAAAAATTTTGTATTGTTTAGTGTATTTTGTTTGGTAAGCTTTTGATTTCAGATAAATGCTGTTCTTTAGATCTTTCTATTCATCAAAGAACACTGAAAAAAAAATTACTCATCTATTTTAAATATTAATAATAGTAATAATCAGAAATGTTTGTTGAGCAGCAAATCATCATATTAGAATGATTTCTGAAGATCATGTGACACTGAAGACTGGAGTAATGATGCTGAAATGATGTTTCTCAACATTACTGTTTTTGCTGTATTTTGGATCAAATAAATGCAGGCGTGGTGAGCAGAGAGACTGTTGAGAAGTGTTCTGATGCTCTGGTCTAAGCACACATGACCAGATCACTCATCCTTTCCTTCTCCTCATCCTCTCATAACACACAGCCGCTGACGCCGCGCTGAGACGGCTGAGGAGAGAAGTGTCTGATGAGAGGAGAGCAGGCTCTATATGATTAAACATCTGATGAACCAGACACAAGAACGAGAGCAGATTCTTCAGACTCCTGTGACACTTCACCACACTGCAGTTCATGCTTGTTCTCCTTCTGTGTTTAGTATACGCGAACGATGCTTCCGTCTGATGAGACTGAGTGTGTGCAACAAACACAGAGACGTGAACTCTGTTTGATGATAAATCATGAGAAAATTCCCCACCGTTAGTATTATCGTTTTATATTTTAATTACCATTGAAACCGTATTGGATTACAAACACTGTGCAGCACAAAGCAGGGGTTTACAGGTGCACACAGAAGAGAAGCAGGCTTTGAGTGAAAACTCTGGAAGAGCTGTGAGGGATTAAAAGAGTGCTAAGGGAATTATACAAATTAATATAGGTATGAATTAATTATATGAATGTACCTCTGAAGATTCTGACGGTCTCCAGAAAAGATTCAATGGCATTTTGTTTGCATCTTTACAATTTTATGAAACTTTCCCAAAGTTTTTAAAAATGTTGCACGTTATTAGATGCACTGTTGTCATTTAAAATCCAGACATCATTGGTAATGTTATTGTTTAGTGTTTATGAAAACAGAAAAAAATCATTTTATTTGTTTGATTTTAAATATCAAACGTTTTGAACATTTCCGGCGCATTTTAACAGTACTGTGATAATATTGATAACAGTGATAATTTTGTCACTTTAATCGTAATAATAAATGTTGATAATGAGCAATGATTCTGAGAAATGAAGTCTAATGGAAGAGAAGGTGTGCATCATCATGTTACACTCCTTTAACACATGACCTGAACTCAGTGCACACTCAGCTGAACTGATCTGAATGATCTCACTAGCGTTAACTGATGAAACTGAAGGCAACAATAAGAGTTATCTGCTTTCAATTGATCTGTATTGTAAGAAATGGAGTGTGACTGAAGTGTGATCAGAAGTTGTTACATTTTTGCAACAGATTTCTGCCAAAATGATTTTGCTTAAGACAGTAGTGTATTTGTGGGAAGTTCCTGGTAGATGACGAGCAGTTTCTGCATCATTCTTACAAAACATGGTTTCAGAATAGCTCACGCCCTCGCTTTACTCAGAAACAGCAGCACAGCGGTGTCTCAATCACTCTGCTCTGTACAGAAGTCTTGAGTGAAGACATTAGCCACGCTGCTGTCTATCATCACAATAATACACTGATAATCAGCAATATTAAACAAAAGAGAAAATCATTCACTTCTTCCTGCCGCTGTGGTCAGTGATTCTGCATTGCTCAAGTCACATGTATTTCTAAAGCACTTTATCCAATGGAGATTGTTTCAAAGCAGCTTGACAGAAATAAACAGGAAAATAAAAAAGAAAATAGTAAAAGAAAACCCCCAGTTCTGCTGTAAAGCAGCTCTATCAACACAGTTAGGGCTGGGACAATAAATCGATGCATCACAACGCTCTCTGGAATGGATTCTTATCTAGTTTTTATCTCAAACACTCATAAAGAAGAGCTGAAGAGTGCTTGTGTGTTCGGCTGACCCTGCGTTCCCTATGCCCTGATCTCTTCACAGGGTTTATCCTCCGGAGTGAGAGCTTCAAAGGGTTGAATGGTGTAAGGGACCAAACAACTGTTTCTTGAAGTGCCCTTCTGCGTCATCATCTCTTGTCCACACAGAGGAGCCATCATCATGTAAAGAATCAGCACAAAGGATCATGGGAGCCCGAAGTCTCCATCAGTTGTACCCTTCAAAATCTTTCATTCTGAAGGGCCCTCTGAAGTGGCCAGTTTTGAGCACTTCAGAGGGCGATAAATCCTGTTTGGAACGCACCGATTGTCTGTAATTTCACCTCGGCTCAGAATGCTTTTATGACGCCAGATTAATGTAAACACAGCCCACTGTGAACACCCTTGTAACGCACTTGAACCTTTTCTAACTTTATGAATGATTATTTTAGGTTTAAGTGTGTGTAAGGAACTGGAGGCAAGCAGAATATGACAGCACCATCTGCAGTTCACAACTAAGCTCAGTTATCAATTCAACAGAGAATCAAAATCTCAGAACTGATGCAGAATCATTTCTCGATTTGCAATGCATCAATTTACTGTCACAGCCCTTCACTCAATAGTGTCATTATTCAGTTCAGTTTAAGTTTTGTTTTCATCAAACAGTGTCAGTGGCATCAAATGTTATGATGTCACTGAAGGTTGGGTGTCTAGAGGAGCACTGTCACAGCTCCAGCAGGACACGGAGCATGTGTCTGTCTGACTGAATGAGGGAGTCGTGAGGGCCTGAGGTCCAGTAATGAGACCTGTGCTCAGATCAGCACTATGCAGCTCCACTGGGATCTGCAGAGAACACCAGGGTTGAGATCAGGAGATTGACTCGGCCATCGCAGAATATTCCACTTTTCTACCTTCAAAAACTCCTGGGTTGCTTTTGCTGTATGTTTTGGGTCAGTGTTCATTTGTGCTATGAAGCGCCTCTCAATCAGCTTTGCTGTACTTGACTGAATCTGGGCAGAGAGTATATCTCTACACACTTCAGAGTTCATCACACTGCTTCTGTCTTCTGTCTCATCATCACTAAACACCAGTAATACAGAGCCACTGAAGACATGCTCATCATCTGCTGCTTCTGTCTTCTGTCTTATCATCACTAAACACCAGTAACCCGGAGCCACTGAAGACATGCTCATCATCTGCTGCTTCTGTCTTCTGTCACATCATCACTAAACACCAGTAACACAGAGCCACTGAAGACATGCTCATCATCTGCTGCTTCTGTCTTCTGTCTCATCATCACTAAACACCAGTAACACAGAGCCACTGAAGACATGCTCATCATCTGCTGCTTCTGTCTTCTGTCTCATCACTAAACTAAACACCAGTAACACAGAGCCACTGAACACATGCTCATCATCTGCTGCTTCTGTCTTCTGTCTCATCATCACTAAACACCAGTAACACAGAGCCACTGAAGACATGCTCATCATCACACTGCTTCTGCTCTTCTGCTGCTTCTGTCACATAATCACTAAACACCAGTAACATAGAGCCACTGAAGACATGCTCATCGTCTGGAGCTTCTGTCTTCTGTCTCATCGTCACTAAACACCAGTAACACAGAGCCACTGAAGACATGCTCATCATCCGCTGCTTCTGTCTTCTGTCTCACTAATCACTAAAACACCAGTAACACAGAGCCACTGAAGACATGCTCATCTCATCATCTGCTGCTTCTGTCTTATCATCACTAACATACACTAACCACCAGTAACACAGAGCCACTGAAGACATGCTCATCATCTGCTGCTTCTGTCTCATCATCACTAAACACCAGTAACACAGAGCCACTGAAGACATGATCATCATCTGCTGCTTCTGTCTTATCATCACTAAACACCAGTAACCCAGAGCCACTGAAGACATGATCATCATCTGCTGCTTCTGTCTTCTGTCTCATCATCACTAAACACCAGTAACACAGAGCCACTGAAGACATGCTCATCATCACACTGCTTCTGTCTTCTGTCTCATCATCACTAAACACCAGTAACACAGAGCCACTGAAGACATGCTCATCATCTGCTGCTTCTGTCTTATCATCACTAAACACCAGTAACACAGAGCCACTGAAGACATGCTCATCATCTGCTGCTTCTGTCTTATCATCACTAAACACCAGTAACACAGAGCCACTGAACACATGCTCATCATCTGCTGCTTCTGTCTTCTGTCTCATCATCACTAAACACCAGTAACACAGAGCCACTGAAGACATGCTCATCATCTGCTGCTTCTGTCTCATCATCACTAAACACCAGTAACACAGAGCCACTGAAGACATGATCATCATCTGCTGCTTCTGTCTTCTGTCTCATCATCACTAAACACCAGTAACACAGAGCCACTGAAGACATGATCATCATCTGCTGCTTCTGTCTCATCATCACTAAACACCAGTAACACAGAGCCACTGAAGACATGATCATCATCTGCTGCTTCTGTCTTCTGTCTTGTCATCACTAAACACCAGTAACACAGAGCCACTGAAGACATGCTCATCATCTGCTGCTTCTGTCTTCTGTCTCATCGTCACTAAACACCAGTAACACAGAGCCACTGAAGACATGCTCATCATCTGCTGCTTCTGTCTTATCATCACTAAACACCTAACACAGAGACACTGAAGACATGCTCATCATCTGCTGCTTCTGTCTCATCATCACTAAACACCAGTAACCCAGAGCCACTGAAGACATGCTCATCATCTGCTGCTTCTGTCTCATCATCAATAAACACCAGTAACCCAGAGCCACTGAAGACATGCTCATCATCTGCTGCTTCTGTCCTCTGTCTCATCATCACTAAACACCAGTAACCCAGAGCCACTGAAGACATGCTCATCATCTGCTGCTTCTGTCTTCTGTCTCATCATCACTAAACACCAGTAACACAGAGCCACTGAAGACATGCTCATCATCTGCTGCGTCTGTCTTCTGTCTCATCATCACTAAACACCAGTAACACAGAGTCACTGAAGACATGCTCATCATCTGCTGCTTCTGTCTTCTGTCTCATCATCACTAAACACCAGTAACCCAGGGACACTGAAGACATGCTCATCATCTGCTGCTTCTGTCTTCTGTCTCATCATCACTAAACACCAGTAACCCAGGGACACTGAAGACATGCTCATCATCTGCTGCTTCTGTCTTCTGTCTCATCATCACTAAACACCAGTAAACACAGAGCCACTGAAGACATGCTCATCATCTCTGCTGCTTCTGTCTTCATCATCCGCTGCTTCTGTCTTCTGTCTCATCATCACTAAACACCAGTAACACAGAGCCACTGAAGACATGATCATCATCCGCTGCTTCTGTCTTCTGTCTCATCATCACTAAACACCAGTAACCCAGAGCCACTGAAGACATGCTCATCATCCGCTGCTTCTGTCTTCTGTCTCATCATCACTAAACACCAGTAACCCAGAGCCACTGAAGACATGATCATCATCCGCTGCTTCTGTCTTCTGTCTCATCATCACTAAAACACCAGTAACACAGAGCCACTGAAGACATGCTCATCATCTGCTGCTTCTGTCTTCTGTCTCATCGTCACTAAACACCAGTAACACAGAGCCACTGAAGACATGATCATCATCCGCTGCTTCTGTATTCTGTCTCATCATCACTAAACACCAGTAACACAGAGCCACTGAAGACATGATCATCATCCGCTGCTTCTGTCTTCTGTCTCATCATCACTAAACACCAGTAACCCAGAGCCACTGAAGACATGATCATCATCCGCTGCTTCTGTCTTCTGTCTCATCATCACTAAACACCAGTAACCCAGAGTCACTGAAGACATGCTCATCATCTGCTGCTTCTGTCTTCTGTCTCATCATCACTAAACACCAGTAACCCAGAGCCACTGAAGATATGCTCATCATCTGCTGCTTCTGTCTCCTGTCTCATCATCACTAAACACCAGTAACCCAGAGTCACTGAAGACATGCTCATCATCTGCTGCTTCTGTCTTCTGTCTCATCATCACTAAACACCAGTAACCCAGAGTCACTGAAGACATGCTCATCATCTGCTGCTTCTGTCTTCTGTCTCATCATCACTAAACACCAGTAACCCAGGGACACTGAAGACATGCTCATCATCTGCTGCTTCTGTCCTCTGTCTCATCATCACTAAACACCAGTAACCCAGGGCCACTGAAGACATGCTCATCATCTGCTGCTTCTGTCTTCTGTCTCATCATCACTAAACACCAGTAACACAGAGCCACTGAAGACATGCTCATCATCTGCTGCTTCTGTCTTCTGTCTCATCATCACTAAACACCAGTAACACAGAGCCACTGAAGACATGATCATCATCCGCTGCTTCTGTCTTCTGTCTCATCATCACTAAACACCAGTAACATAGAGCCACTGAAGACATGCTCATCGTCTGGAGCTTCTGTCTTCTGTCTCATCGTCACTAAACACCAGTAACCCAGAGCCACTGAAGACATGCTCATCATCTGCTGCTTCTGTCTCATCATCACTAAACACCAGTAACCCAGAGTCACTGAAGACATGCTCATCATCTGCTGCTTCTGTCTCATCATCACTAAACGCCAGTAACACTGAGCCACTGAAGACATGCTCATCATCTGCTGCTTCTGTCTTCTGTCTCATCATCACTAAACACCAGTAACACAGAGCCACTGAAGACATGCTCATCATCACACTGCTCCATGTTTCACAGATGATGATGTGCTTTGATCACAAACACAACTGATCTTAAATCTGACCCTCAGTGGGTTGCTGACTTTGGTTTCCATTGACCATTTTCACATCATTTGGTTCTCAATGAATTACACAGTGTACATAAGTAAATATTTTCATCTTAAATATTTAATTAATTGAGATTCACTGTTTGATTTAAGTGTTTGCTTAATTTTATTTTTTCATATTTTTTTAGCAGTGTTATATGACGCTTTCCACTTAAAGAGACAGTTCATTCAAAAACGTCGTGGTTTATTCATGCTCATGTTGTTTCAAACCTGTATGACCTTCTTTCTTCTGCTGAACACAAAAGAAGATATTTAGAATAAGGAAACCATTTTGGTGACCACTGATGTCTATTGTATGGACAAAAAAACCCACAGATGTTTCTCAAAATATCTTCTTTTATATCAAGCAGAAGAAAGAAAGTCCTACAGGTCTGGAGAAGCATTAATGATGCCTGAATGAACATTTTCATGTCTTTAAGACGCTGATGAAGGCTGATGAAGGCACTCCTGCTCTGGGCGGCCCGTTCTTCATGCTGTAATGCATTTCACTGGAAATGGGTCAGCACAGGACGACTAAAAGAGCCAACCATGATGCAACTGACTGGATGAGCGTGTGTTTATAAACCACGGCTCAGACACACACACACACACACACACTTCAGCAAACATCAGGAGAGGAAACGGCCTCTTTAACACACATTTACATGACCACACAATGACATCATCCCACCAAACACCATGCTTTCAAGAGGAGCTGAAGAAGCGCGCTCTGAGCGAGGACATGCAGGTCAGCAGCCTGTCTCCTCATCATGAGTGCTGCTTCCCGTGCCCCATCACACACCGCCCAAGAGCCAATGACTTGTGAATCTGGCTGCTTTCAGATGGTATTTCTGTCGGAGGGGATTTCCTTGTGTTCTCCAGGATGCCTGCGAAGCGCCACTTTGTATTTAACGACTGGGACATAAACAGGAAGTGCTGTCTAAAAAGAGTGACAGCGGGATTATACTCCAGACAAAGCAGTTCTCTGAAAAATCCTTTAAAAGATTGTTGAAAAGCTGTGGAAATTGATGCACAATAAAGTCCTTTATTGTTTTTGATAAAGGACTGTTTTATTGTGTTTTACCAGTGACTGAACTGACTGAAGGAAGAAATGAAAACAGTGTGTTGTCATCCTAAACCCAGAAGATGGTTCAGTTTTTTTCTTCATATTTCGTGTTATTGGACGACATGCTGCCTGGAGTGGACATAAATATTGAGGTCAATTTAAAAAACAAATGGACGTGCTGAAGCAAATTTTAAAGGGGTCATGAGATGGATTTTTTTTTATTATTATTTTAATATGTTGCTTGAGGTTTACTTATAATCTTAATAAAGTTATATGCACAAAAAAAAAAATATGTGGAAAAATGATTGTGTTCAACCCTCATGACCCTCTGTCTAAAACGATCTGTTTTAAGGGGCGAAGAATACTATTCATTGATGTGTAGCTCTGGAGGCGTGTTTATGCAAATGACTGGTGCTACATCAAATCCAAACGAGCCATTTTTGGAGCTTGATTAAATAAATGCTTTGTTTATAATGAGGGCGACGTCTGAAGCTATGAAGCTTGCAGGATGTTTTAATGATACAAAGACCTCTTATATGCCAAAAGATCAAGGCAAATTTGATTTCTCATGTCATGATCCCTTTAAGAGGAAGGGGGAGATCACATCTAATCTTCCAAGAGATTGATTGTAATCAGCAGCTGAAAATCTGATGTAATAAAAGACCTGCATGTTGTTTAAATAGCAGCGGGTTTTGAAGCAACACTGATGTCTACGCCAGAGACATTAAAAACAACAACAGCTCCACAAAACATGCTTACTGAAACTACAGCGGTTACCCCTGTACACAGCATTTAAAAACACCACTTTTAGGCTTAATACAGGGGTAGGATGGAAAGAAAATGCCTTTAAAGACGTCTGTGAAGACGGTTTGTTCTTCTTTGAATCATGTGCATGGAGTATTTCAATGTAAGAATGGTGAGTTTCACCCAAAGGTGACCAGTTTGCATGTATGATGTCACAACACAGAAGACAAATCCCTCGCAATTTCCGTTTCATGTGGATTTTAAAGATGCAGTTACAGTGAGAGTGCAGTAAAAGTCTGTGTTGCCTCATACGTGAAAATACATGATGAAACAAGTGAATGCAGAACTAGCTGTGCAATTACTACTAATAATCAGAATGGATATTTCTCCACTTAATTACCCTAATTTATGGCAAATCATCACTGATATATGCTTCCAAAAGCATGTTCCTGGATTTAGAACACAATTTCTCTAGATTGAAAATGATTTAACAAAATAAATAACTGCAAATGATTTAAGAAATAACTTTCTTAAAGTGACGGTGCATCAAAAAAAAAAAAAATCTGTCACCGTTTACTAACTTTCAAGTTGCTCCAAACCTGTATGAACATTATAACTTTTACAAATATCTTTCATAAAATAAGACCTTTCAAAGAATATGGATAACCAAACAGTTGCTGCTCCACGTTGACCTCCACAGTACGGGGAGGAAAAATACAGTACATTTACATTTAATTACATTTAAACGACGTACAAATGAGCATAACAGAAGCAATCAAAGAAAGGAGCAATAATATGTAATAATATGTTGTTGGTTTTTCAATGGAAGTCAATAGAGACCAGCATTCAAAAAATCTTCTTTTGTGTTCATCTGAAGAAAGAAACTCATACAGAAGAACATGAGGACAGAAGGGCTGAACTATGCCTTTAATACATGGGTTTGATCTATGTGTAAGAGAACATATGTCATGCACTAGCATTTATCATAACAACATGGATACAACTATGTGTGTTATATGGTACTAAAATATGATGCAGTATCACACAATCACAACATAAAAGCCTGAAATAGAAACCCTGAGGCTGTCGTAATCTGTGTGCGTCCCACCCTACACTCTGTGCTGCTTTTACTGCATGCTTTAGAAGAAACGGTTGCACAAGACGATCCACAGCGGGACGCTTGCAGATCCACCCTGACCTGAATCAAACACACATCTCACAGGATGTCTGCGTTCACTACACACTTCTTTAAAGATCCGATATTTCTGTGAAGCATGCTCTGACCGTCATGAGGAAGTGAGCTCCACCCAAACACTGTGTCAAAGACCGAAACCACACGCGTAGGTTTCATTAGCAAACTATTTATCGCACCAGCGCTGAGAGCTGGCACTTCTGCAGGCTCCCGAGCCACATAATCACCAGGTGACACTAAATCTCTTTAATAAAATTACATTCCAAGTCTGAATTTGGAAAAGTTCATAAACGAGACGAGCAATGATCAGCACAAACCTTGTAAACCTGTCCATAGGTCCCATTGCCGACCACCTCGATGAGCTCGAAGATCCCTGCCGGATCCTGAAATCAAGAGTCACAGGGGTCAAGCGCCGAGCTCCAGGGGCCCCTGACGCTGCCAGCTGTCCTTAATGATGTCACACTGAACATCTGCATATAACTCATGAAAACATCTCATCTGTTAACACCACAGTCTCTATATGTTTTATTTGTTGTCTATTCTCTTTATTATTACTATAGTAACTACTATAGTGTTTTTGAAGCATACTATAGTAAAGTGGGTTATACTGTATTATATCATAGTATTTACAACACTTTGTTAATTAATGCTACTGTAGTATTAACTATAGTGAACTAAAACTGAAATAAATACTGTACTAGCCTGCAGAAAACAGTAGTAGATGTTCCCTATAGTTGTAGAATACTTGAAATATGTTTATATTACTATAGATGTTATTACCACAGCAACTATAGAATTACTACTACAACTCATTCTTTTAAGTACTTTACTATAGTATGGCTAAAAAACACTTTAAATTATAAACTTTAAATTATTTTCATGTTGGTTAGTATTCTATAACATTAATTGAGATGTATGTTAGCACTATTTCTGTGACTAGATGATTGCTTGCGTGTGTAAACACACTTGTTAATAAAGCGCAGTCTGATTCGGATTCGGATTCGGATCTCCAGACTGTGATTTGAGGCTTTGACTTCACTATCTGTGACAGTTTCATACACGACTGACAGAAATGTAACGTTACTTCTCGAGTTTCGCGACTGCTCTAAACTTGAAATGACATTTAGAGCAAAGTTTATACAAGTTGTCGCAACTAAATCAGTGTGAGCGAGCGCTGACAGAAAGTTTGTTCCGAGCTCGACCTATCGCTGCGAAACTAGTGAAATGAGAAACACCCGCGAGGTTCTGCACTCACCCGGAGAGAGGCGAGGTCGATGTTACTCAGACTCGTTGTAGTGAAGTCCCTCGCCATTTTAATGAGCTCGTCTGCCAGTATCAGAGTTTCTTATCTGATCATGGTTTGAGGAACAGTATGTCTGCCCATCAGCGGATCTGACTCTACTATAGCGAAGGATCTGCTCGTGAAACATAACGGAACTCTCGCCCCGCAGCGAACTCAACTCGAACGTTGGTATGAGTGGGCGTTCCACAACTGGCGGATTAGCCAATCATGTCACGGCGCACTCGGCTGCGTAATATTAATGAGCTCATGTTCCAGACACTCAACAGCACCGTTACAAAGCGAGCTCAGGATCTATTTAATATTCATGAGCTTCTCCTTCGCTGTAGTAGGATTGGAGTTTCTCAGGACAAACGCAGGAAACCCGGAAAACCAGTGAAAAGTGAAAAGCTGCGCCTTCCTCTGCTCGCGGCAAAACAACGCTTCCCATCTCCGTGTAATACAGTCTGCTGTAGCCTCAACCCTGGCCTATGATTTAATAGTCATTAAAGATTTTATTAGTCACATTCTGCCACCTTTGTGGTCAGTTTCATCACATTAACACGTCTAATCCACCATTTTTCCCAGACATGAAAATATCCCAATGAGTTGTCATTAGTAACCCTTTGAAATAATCAATCATTATTTTCTATATATATATATGAAAAGTATGTGAAAATTGTGTTTTATGGTCGTTTTACACTCTAGGGTTGCTATCATGCATAAAAACATTGATAGGAATACTGAGATAAAAAAAAAAAAACACAATCATCAACATATTTCAAAATTGTTACTTTTTTGTAACATATACAGTATCATTTTTTTTTTTATATTAGTGCTGCCAGTATTAATGTTGTAACTTATTTGCAACATTTGAACTTTTAATTTAGTGCAATGTTTTGTCATTGCAACATTTTAGTGCAATTTTCACTAACAGCTGCGATTGTATTTATATTGTATACCTAAATGCACTGTTATCCCAGCGGTCACTGTTGTGACCATTAAGATGTATAATCTTTCTCATATCTGTATGTTAACATACTTTACTAGCCTTTAGTTTTGGAGCTTTGTTGCAGTCATTATCTTCTCAAGGTGCAGACAGGAAATAAGCTGCTCTGGTCATGTGACAATCTGCACTAATCATGTGAAACCTATTTCAGTGAGACCCTTTATTTTCCATATTTGCAGGAAGTGCACTAAAACATCAGTCAGTAAGGTTTCTAGAGCTTTATAAATGGTTTTGTGGTCACTATTGTGACCGGTGCGATTAAATGGGTTTTAATACAAGATGAAATTATAAAGGCATCTCTCACAGTCAGTTACTCATATGTTTATTTATTTTGTTGGTCTGATAACAATTGTTATTTTTGCAAGGTATATTACAAATAATTTATAGGCCAAAACCAGAAACCTGTGAATCAGACAAACTGCTTGGTTTGTGAGTATAAGAACAGCTCTTCCACACATGACTGTATCTGAAGAGTAAAACGCATACTAGTCGTGAGTATACAAAATCAAATCACTGATTTTAGTGACCTTTCGTTCTAGAGGGCATACAAATTCAATAAAATGTTAATAAATATCAGTATTGATCAAAAGTGTTTGATCATTACCAGCACTGAAATGCTTCATCTGTAGTACCAGATACACCAGATGCATCCATCCATAATGTATGAAAAACTTCAGAATGCTGAGGTATACCAGAGACACCATTAAAGGAGATGTGTCTTTTGATAATTTGTGTAAAATTTGTTAATAACTGATCGACTAGCTACAAACCATATCAATGTGCTTATTAGATTTGAATAGTAATTATTTGCATAAATAGAACCTAATATTTTTTAGATGTTTTGTCTTTTGTTTATTGTGATTTTTGTGCTGTAGTAAGAAAGTCATAATGTCAAATAAACCAGATGCGGTGCTTGATGGGATAACTGTACATAGCAGAATTACCTCAAAATTCAAGTAAGATAACAATATCAGTAGCTCTTCAAAGTATGAAAACACTAAAGGCTGGAAGAAAGCGAGATAAACCATTCTGGGCCAGTTTTACTAAACAGGGCGAATTAGCGTGAGAGTGCAAGTCCACAACAGCGCCGATGATTTACTGATTTACTAACAACGTGCAAATTAAAGACAGACGCAGCATCTCATTTACACATCGAGCAATGCAATATACCAAGTGCAGCGCAAGTTAGCGTAGTCACAAATAAAGAATAAACAAATAAAAAAAGCCACAGTAAGTTGAAAAGAACCGCAGGCCAAAAATGAAGGGTTGCAAGGAGTTTTCCCTGCTGGAAAATAACACCATCACAACATTTGTAATGGTTTTACTGGTTATAATGGGACTTGTATTGGTTTAAATGGAAACTGTTATGGTCCCCGTGGGTCTCTACTGGTAATTGGTCACCTTCTATTTGTGGCTTGTTAAAACCAATAAATCCTAATGGAATATTTCCCAAAACACACTACAGAAAATTATTATTTTTTTAATGGTTAAAAGTTGATGGTTTGTAATGTTTGTAATGGAAACCATTAGAATTTTCTGTGATGGTTCTATTGTTTTTTCAGCAGGGTCGATAGACCTCGTATAGCGTGACTCCTAGTTGAGGCTTCCAAGCTGTCTTTTATCTCCTGGAGCAAATTAAAAATAGCATGGCTTGGCAAACGATATGTTCAGATAATGTGTTCTTCTGACATTCAAAATAAATTAATACATGTGGAAAAATCCTCTCCCTTCTACCACGCGCTCTCTGTTCTCTGTAACAACAATTGCAGCCATTTCAATTGCAAAATAGTTTAAGACATGCTTTTTTGGGGGGCGTTAAATAATGGCACAAACACCAGTAATTTGATGAGCGCAAACATTAGCCAATCTCGTTGCATGGTTCATTTGAATACTCTCCTTCCATAAATTTTGCGTCTAAAAGGGAAACTCTTACAAATGCATTTTCAATAAGATCAGGCGCAAAAATAATTGTCCACGCCTTTTCAATGCTAATTTGTCACTGTGCGACTTTAGTAAATCCTGATAGTACTGTTTTAACACCAAAAGACGGTTTGCGCTGGCTCAAGCTGTTAGTAAAACTGGCCCTATGTGTTTTTCAATCCTAACAAGATGAACTCATGCAGATAAAAAGGAAGAAAGGATGAGATCGTCGAAGCGATGTTTGGCGGAGCCGCTCTACCAGATGTCACTGGAAAGCTCTGGTCTGGACAGCGGCACGAACGGGCTGCTCAAGTGAATGTCTTTCTTGGGTTTGCCAATGTCGTTGTGCGCCGGCCGTCCGTTCAGCAGCGTCATGGGCAGATTGCAGTACACGTGCCGGCCGCTGAGCGTGGCGATGGCGGAGCTGGGCAGCTCGTACTCGTAGCTGCGGCAGAAGTGGCGCATCTGCAGGTGGCCCGGCTCGTTGTAGTCCGGTATCTCGATGTGAGCCGGCGCTAGCGACGCCGAGGTGGTGGTCATAGCCACGGTGGACACGTCCTGCAGGTCGCCGAACAGCCCCTGCTCGCCCGAGTCCAGGACTTGTCTGCGGGACACGCTCTCTTTTCTCTTCGCAGGCATCTCGTAGTGCACCCGCTTCCAGAACTTGGACTTGAGCTGGCTGCTCTTGGGCCCGCACCACTTGATGAGCGACAGCACGCGGATGGTGTGCTTGAGGTCCTCCACCTCCTGGTAGTTGATGACGCTGCGCAGGTCCGAGCATTCGATCATGATCACCTTGATTTCACCCGTCACCAGCATGCTGTGCAGCCGCGGCTCGAACTGGAAGATGCTCCAGCCACGGCGGGCCACGAACTCAGGGGTCAAGACGATGATGAGACGCCGGCTCTGCTCCACGCTGCGCGCCAGGTCCTCGATGTACGCTAGAGACACAGAGAGAGACAGTGACTATGGATGTCACACACAGACGCTTCAGAAATCATTGCTTTTAGAGCTTTCTGTTGTTTGTGCAAAGCAAAGACAACTAAATATAGTGTGTGCAGTGTTGGGGTAAGGCACTACAGGTAATGCCATTTAAGTAATCAGATTACTTTTTTCCAAGTAAGTAGTAAAGTAACACATTTAATTATTAATTTACTGACTGACAGCTCTCCTGTCCGCATGTTGAGTGAAATCAGGAGTAAGTGCAGAGCGTTGTGTGTGTACTGTAGTTCTAGACTAGATGGCAACATGCATTTACTCATCTCGCTGCACAAATACAGATTCAGTGTTCCTCAAAGTGAATTAAACACAGAATATGATGCAAACCTGCAATAATTAAATGTGTTAAAAACACAAATATCCTTTATGTATTTAATCCCATTTTATTAAACAATGTCTTTGCTGCTGAACTTCGATGATCCAATTCAACTGCCCTAATAAGCAGAAATTACTGTGGATAAACATTACTTTTGTGTTTCTTTTCTTTTGAATGAGAAGAAAGTGTTGAACTTTCTTCTCCTGCATCTTTTTCTCCATGCAATCCAGAATGGCAGCACAGCTAAAACATGAGTGTTTACTATTGTTTAATTTTTTAATAGTGTTTACTATTGTAAAATTTAATTGTTTTTTATTTTTTAATATTATAAGTGTTTAGTGTTTTTTATTTTATTTTTGACAAGTGTTTACTATTGTCATTTTGCATTATTGACACAGTTTCTTTGACACAATCTGTATTGTTAAAAGCGCTGTATAAATAAAGGTGACTTGACTAAAAGGTTTGTTTGAGCTTTTTGAATTTACATTTCCTTCAGCCTGGTTGATTTTGTATTGTTTGTATTGTTGTATGTGTTTTTGAGTTTTTTGGATTTATTTTTTTTTATGTTTGTATTTTACATTACCAGGTGATAAAAAAGTAATGCAAAAGTAACGTAATGCATTACTTTCTGCAACACTGAGGTGTATTTAGGGGTTTATCCTGCTCCATTATTACCACAGACATGCATGATGAAACCTCACAAACCTCCAGTTCAACTTTTCTACAAGATCTGGTTTATGATAAAGGAGGGACCTAAATCATAATGTATCTGGGGATATTGGTAAACAACCTAGCAAGAGTCCAAAACATCCTTAGACATCAATGTGCTAAAAACACCTACTGCATAACAACGCTCCATCAAGAACACACAAGCAAGAGCACAGAAACAGACGATGATAACCGCATGCCAACACCTCAGCAGCGTAATCTCACACACCCATCATCCGCCCACAACACTGAGCTCATGACTTCTGAATGCATCACAAGCTGAAGATGGGATTATGGGGTCAATAACATCAATGAATTAATATATGAATTTTCATGACTTCTGAATGCATCACAAGCTGAAGATGGGATTATGGGGTCAATAACATCAATGAATTAATATATATTACTGATCTGCATTGGTGCCATAAAAGGCCTTTTCTTTTCTCCTGGATGGGATTATGGGGTCAATAACATCAATGAATTAATATATGAATTTGTGTTGGTGTGGGTTTCCTCATGTTTAATGGGGTATTTTTTGCATCTTACAGAAAGGAGATGACATGCTCTCTACAGAGGAGTTTTTCATGTTTAATATTCCTACACATGCTGAACGTGGGAAAACACTGCACTGCCGCTCAGCGTAAAGGATTGAGGATCCTGGATGCTGCTAAATAATGCAGAAGGATTCAGTGGTTTACACCAGCTGATCAAACTAAGAATGTTCATATTTCGCACAGCTCTCTGGAATATTTGACTATTATTGGTCACTTCATTCTTCATTAAAGTGTTTTCATGCATGTTTATTGTGTATACACCATATATGTATACACCATATAAGATGATTAAGACAATTAGAAATGTATTTGCATCAACGTACTGTACAACGGTTGACATATTGTGTTTACATGCGGTGAAGTTTAATCACAGTATTGCCTAAATGTCATTATGAGTGTGCATATTAACATACCCATAGGAAAAAGAAGTTTATTCAAGTGTGCTATTAGAATACTCCTTTTAAACTAAAAATAAGAAAGTATGCTTTTAGTTTACTTTTTATGTACTTCTTAGGAATGGGCTTTATGTACTCCTCAGAAATATACTTAAAATGACATTTATGACATATACTCACAAAAAGTCTAAATATATTTGAGCTATACTCGTGCTCCTAGAACCCGTGTTTTCATTGTTATATGGTAGAGGGCGCTAGTACACATCTTCTGTACAGAATTTCCAAAAAAAAAAAAAACATAAGTGAAGAAGAAAAAGAAACAACAGATACTAACACATGTAATTTAACACGATCATCTGACATGAAACAGCATCACAACTGTAACGTTATGGAATAAAATGTCGACCGATGAAGAGTAATAATTTTACTCTAATAATTACAGTCAAGCTTTGGGGTGTTGATCGACTCCATCTACGTTTTGATTATTATTCTGAATCCAATTCATAGTCTTTGTAAAGTTACTTAAAGAAAACTTATGAGTATACCTGCAGTATAAAACTACTAAACTAGTAGTTTACTGAGACTATACTTCAAAGTGTACAAAGTATTTAATTAGTAAACCATCAGTATACCTATAAGTATAATTGCAGTACAAACTACAAACATAGAGGTAAACTAGTTGTGTACTCAAACTTTGCTAATTTTATACTTAAATTATATTTAAAAGTATACTTTTATATACTAGAAAGTGGGCCAATTTAGTCCCAAGGAGTACTGAAACAGTACACTTAGAAGTATATTACTAGAACACTGATATTTGTATACTTGCTACATAAAGTATACTTAAAAATATACTTGAACTTTACTTAAGTATACTTCATAAAATAAACTTGAAGTATACTACTTTTTGTTAAGGGTAGCCATTAATCCACATTACTGTTGCTATATATTTTTCTGTTCAGATATTATCTCTCTTCAGCAGTTCTCAAGCTTCTGTGGCCGTTTTGTCTTGTTGTGTTAAATGTATCTCAACTCTTCATGTTGTTTATAGCAATCCTTCATCATCTGAGAAGCTCATCGCTCACAGGAAGTGAATGGCACCGTCTCTCTTCCTGTTTCACATGATTCTCTGTTTGCTGCAGATGTCACATGTCTCCGTGCATGTGATTGTGGACTAATCACAAGTTTAGGATATGCCATGAGTTGACAGAAATGTATAATGCGTGTCGTGGTACTGAACAAGCCGAGTTGGATTTGTTTTGTTTTGTCAAAGCAAAACCAATACTGGAATCCCGAGTTTGTTCAACTTGCATTTGTAGAACAGGCCTGTCTGTGATTATTTTGCAACAGTATCCCTTACACATCTTTCCAGCATGCTATAATTGATTATATGATGAATGTGAAATGATGAAATAATTGTGTTTGGTCCGTCGGATTCTCATAGTACACCGAAAGTAAATCTTGGCAGTTTAACTTCTTCCGTGAAGCCTTGGGTAAAAAATCTGAGTGTTATTCTTGATGATGGTTTAAAATTTGACAAACAGATAAATACGGTGGTCAAGTCCTGCTTTTTTCAGCTTCGACTTCTAGCAGAAGTAAAACCTATTTTGTCTAGTAAAAATTCTGAAATAGTAATTCACGCTTTTATCACATGTAGTTTAGACTACTGCAACTCGTTGTATTTTGGGATTGGTCAGTCAGCCTTATCCCGCTTACAGATAGTTCAAAATGCAGCTGCAAAAAACGGGATCATATTACACCAGTTTTAAGTTCTCTGCACTGGTTGCCTGTGAGCTATCGAGTTAATTTAAAAAAGTTTTAAGTTCTCTGCACTGGTTGCCTGTGAGCTATCGAGTTAATCCAAACAATTTGGCCCATCTTGATTAGCTGCTTCAGGTGTGATTTTACTGATCTGTAGGACAGCTCAGCGACCACTGGTTTAAATCCTAAACGATTTGGCCCCTCTTATTTATCCGATTTATTGTCAGCCCCCCAGCCTCTCCGGATTTATCAGATTTACTGACTGAACATGTGGGAGTTTTGGTTCTGGGGTGACCGCACGTTCTCAGTTGTGGACCCTAGATTGTGGAATGCTCTGCTTCTCTTTATTAGATCTGTTTTTAAATCCATGTTGAAAAACTACCTTTTTGATTTGACGTTTTATCAATGAGAACTTTCTACTGTACTGTTTCTTTTAGTAAGTATTTTGTACTGTCTTATTGAAATGTTTTTATTGTGCAGCACATTGGTCAACCCATGGTTGTTTTTAATAGTGCTATATAAATAAATCTGACATTGACATTGATATTGAATGTAGAGTTGCAGTAACCAAGCAGAACACATCCCTAATACTATGCTGGACATGCACCGGTCAAACATACTCAAGAACTGAGAGAGAGTCGGTTCTTTGACTCAGATTAGAAATACACATCATCAACTCTGAGCACTCAAACATGAGCTGTCTTCTGCTGTGTGTTTTGATGACTGTAAGCGTGTGAATGTCAGGTGTTGCTCTTACTGTTGCTGGGAATGAGGTCCCGGTGTGGGATGAAGAGTTTATATCCGTAGTGTTTCTCCAGAACGTCAGGTAAGATCTCCAGAGCAAACAGCTCCTCCTCACTCATCTCACGCTCCACTGACTCAAAGTCCACTTTGGTGTAAGATAAGTAGGCGTCATATTCCTTGTTGTCTGTAAGGAACAGATATATTGTATTGCACAGGTTAATCCTTTCATCATATTATGCATGAATTATTATTGTTATAAATTGGTCGGTACAATAACACAGTCTCATGACAATTTGTAACTATTTTACGTTTTAGCAAATGCATGTAAATTTGTACAGTCTCATTTATGTGTCCTGCGGGGCTTTGGTTTAGGGATGCAGCTTCATGCTTAATTTTTTTTTTTTCAACTGCTTACACACGTTTTCAAAACTTTGCCTTTTTTTTGTAAATCCAAGAATTGCACACAAAAATTACAAAATGCCTCACATCTCTTGCAAAATGAAGCACTGAATGCAAAATATCACAAACACATCTCAAAAGCATTTTGCATTTTTTTTGTAATTTCAAGAATTGCACATCATATACTCAGTTATTCAAACAAAGCTCTTCTTCAAGCTCCTATGTACTTTCTGTACAAGACTGAAAGTAATTGGCAGAGAGAAGTTGAAAAATTCACAATAAACACGAAAGCAAGATTGAAACCAAACTTTTTTTTTTTTTACTGACATCTCAAAAGCACTCAAAAGCAAAAACACAACTGCCAAAGAAATGAAACACATCAAGCATTTGTAAGTGTGTAGATGTGTGTTTATAGGCCTGTTGTAAAGCCATGATTGCTTGGTGTTCAGTGAAGCACGTGAGGAGTTAGTGTGAGGCAGTGAAAACTGCCCAACGCATCACAGGGACCCTGCTATTGAGGACATCCAGAGGAAACGCTGTCTACGTCGAGCTCGCAGCATTCTTAAGGACTCCTCTCAACCTGACCACAGACTGTTTAACCTCCTGCCCTCCGGGAGGCGCTTCAGGAGCCACCAGACAAGGACCAGCAGATTCAGGAACAGCTTTTCCCCTACAGCTGTCTCCTTACTGAACTCTGCCCCCTGACACCCTCCAAAACCCCCTCACACCACACACACAGACTCATCACCCCTCCTCATCACTACATCTGATTTATTTATTTATTTACAAACAAGCAAAAAACTTGTTATTGCTTGCACTACTGTCTGTTCATCCAGAATACTGAGTAATCCATTTGCACACTGAAATATTTTCTATGCATTTTACTGTCCATTGCACTAGTGTAAATTATGTTCATATGTTCATAGTTTCTGCCTATAGTGTATATACACTTTTACATAATCCATCTGTATAGTATGTTCATAGCACACCTATCTGTATATCATGCTGATAGTATTTAAAAATCTGTAAATGATGTCCATAATACTGCCTTATCTGTATATTTATTGTACATTTGTAACATATTGTAGACCTTGTACACTATATGCTGCTTATTGCACTTCTGGTTAGATGTTAACTGCATTTTGTTGCCTTGTACCTTACATGTGCAATGACAATAAAGTTGAATCTAATCTAATCTAATCTAATCTAATGAATTAGTGTGCCATTCTTATTGGTTGTGTTTGAAAACTTCCTGTTAGATTTTTGTGTTACATCACACTACCAGGCCAAGGCGCTGAAAGAACTGGACGAAGGTGTTCTCAACTTTTGGGTCAGGTCCTGCTCCTGTACCCCAAGTCAGCAGCCCCCGTCTGCTCATCGCTGGGGAAGGCCCCTTGGGAGGACTGCTGAGGCCCCGCAACAGCCCGGGCCTTCAGTCAAGCCTGACCAACGGCTCACCACTCGCAGGAAGGTGGCACCGCCAGCTCGTCATCAGGGCACCAGGAACCCTTGCAAGGCTTCAAAGTGTTCCTAAGATGGGCAACCCAGGGAGGAGGGACCATTTGGCCAGCCTGGATCCACTTCCGGCAGGGGTAAGGAAGGTGAATTCAGCTCTACCACAACATTCCTTTGAGACCGCTGGCAGGGTATCTGGATGCTTGGTCAAGCCTCTCCAATCCATACTGATGGCTTCTCAGAACCATTCGGCTTGGCTATGCGATTCAGTTTGCCAAGCGCCCGCCCAAGTTCAGGGGCATTAGGTTTACCTCAGTACGAGGTGAGAATGACGCTGTTCTTTGGTCCGAGGTCACAACCCTTGTTGAGAAGGATGCAATTGAGCCCGTCCCCATGGCAGAAACTAAGAAGGGGTTTTACAGCCCATACTTCATTGTACCCAAGAAGGGTGGGGGGCTCAGACCAATCCTGGATTTGAGGACACTGAACCGGGCCCTTCACAAGCTTTCATTCAGAATGTTAACCCTCAAGCACATATTAACGTGTCAGAGATCTGGACTGGTTTGTGGCAATAGACCTGAAGGATGCGTACTTTCATGTCTCAATCCTACCAAAGCACAGGCCATTTCTTTGGTTTGCTTTCGAAGGATGGGCATATCAGTACAAGGCTCTTCCCTTTGAGCTGTCCCTGTCTCCTCGCATCGTTACGAAGATTGCTGAGGCTGCCCTTGCCCCTCTCAGGGAAGTGGGCATTTGCATTCTCAATTACTTAGATGACTGGCTGATCCTAGCTCTGAATTAGAATTGGTTTGTGCACACAGGGATATGGTGCTCGACCACCTAGCCCGATTAGGATTTTGGGTCAAAAGGGAAAAGAGCAAACTCTCCCCTGTGCAGAGTATCTGTTTTCTTGGTGTAGAATTGGACTCGTTTACGATGACTGCACGCCTCTCTCAGGATCGTGCTCAGTCAGTGCTGAAATAAATGCTTGAGGGCTCTCAAGCAGAGAACGGTGGTCCCTCTCAAAAACGTTCAGAGTCTCCTGGGGCATATGCCATCCTCTGCCATGGTCATGCTGCTGGGACTGATGCATATGTGATCACTTCAGCACTGGCTTTATACCCGAGTCCTGAGATGGGCATGGTGTCATGGCTCACACCATGTGAACATCACACCATTGTGTCGCCATACCTTCAGTGGTTGGGAGGACATCTCTTTTCTACGGGCAGGAGTTCCCTTAGAACAGGTGTCCAGATGTGTCATTGTTACAACAGATACTTCCAAGACAGGTTGTGGCACCGTGTGCAACGGGTGGGCAGCATCAGGGTTCTGGACAGGCCCTTGGCTGCACTGGCATATCAGTTGCCTAGAGCTGCTGACTGTGCTTTTACCTGGTTCTTGGAGCTTGTGCTCATGATATCGGTTTCTCCCTGGCAAATTCCCCTGAGGAAGGACCTCCTTTCTCATGGGAAGGGCACAATTTGGCATCGGCGCCTGGATCTATGGAACCTTCATGTTTGGTCCCTGGACGCGACCAGAAGGAACTTGGAGACCTTTCACCAGCTGTGGTGAAAACCATTCCTCAGGCCAGAGCCCCCTCGAAGAGGCAGTTGTACAACTTGAAGTAGCGTTCTTCCCAGGGGAAGGACCCTCGGAGATGTGGCATCGGATCTGTGCTCTCCTTCCTCCAAGGAGGACTGGACAGGCACCTGTCTGCTTCTACACTTAAGGTGTACGTGGTCGCGATTGCGGCTAACCACGACACTGTGGGAGGCAGATCGGTGGGGAGGCTGATAACGATCTGGTTATCAGGTTCCTCAGAGGTGCCAGGAGGTTGAACCCTCCAAGGCCATGTCTCATTCCCTCTTGGGATCTTACTGTGGTCTTGCAGGCCTTACAGAGAGATCTGTTTGACCCCCTTCAGTCAGTTGAGTTCAGTGCTCTCTCCATGAAGTACTTACTTTACTTTAGTACTAATAAGTACTTTTAAGGTACTAATATGCACTGTTTAGGGGCAGATAAGGTACAAAGTAGTACCTTTTTCAAAGACTTCAAAACAACTTTTGTACTTTTTTTTCTGAGAGTGTAGGTAACTCTTTATGTTATGATATATGTATTGTATGCATTTTGTAGAATTTGTAGAAATAAAAAAATTGCATTAAGGCCTTGTTTAAGCTTTTCTAGTCATCTGTTCAGGACTTTACATTACATTAAGTAAAAATGTTATTTATTTATTTATTTATTTTGTATTTTTTTTGCATGGCTTGCAAAAACAGTTGCATGAACTACTGTAGATGTTGCCCCCCAAATATTTGTAATTAGAAACAGAAACTGTTATTGTTCATGTTATTCTTACATACCATCATCGGCCTCATCGCTGCCGAAGTGTCGTCGGTAGCACAGCATGATCTCCACATTATAGCACTTATAGATGGCTGTGAAGATCCCCAATATCAGCATGATGGCACCCAGACCACCAACCAGTTCCAGCCTGTACATGTCTGCATGAGAAAACAGATAACTTCTTTATGACTTCATTCATAAAGTCCAAAGGTATACATTTATCTGATCAAAAACACTTTAAAAACAATAATACTGAAATAGTATTATAATATGAAAGAACTGTTTTAAAATTCAATTTATTTCTGGGATGCAAACTTGCACTTTCGGTAGTGAGCTGCTTCATTTTTTTGCCTCATATGTTTTCTTTCTTTCTTTCTTTCTTTCTTTCTTTTTTTTTTTTTTTTTTTGTTTTGTGTAATGTTTTTTTTATAGGTTATATTTTTATTGTCTTTACTGTTGCTTTTGATTAAATGTGTGTTTGATCAAATAAATTGAAAAATTATTGAAAAAAAAAAAACTTTACTGTAATTATTCCAAACTTTTCATTGGTAGTGTCACCATTCTTTCCCCCTTGAATTGTCATAAACAAAATGTCACGTCCAGCACATCTCACCACTACATCACCAGTTGTCTGTCTAAAGGATGGATTCATATATATCTGGGATTTGCTGAGTGTTGTGGTTGATCGAGTGACCATCATTCACAGAGTTTATCTGCGGAATCTGACCAACAAAAGAGCAACAATACAATATATAAGTGCTGTGATAAGTGCTGGTTAGTCTAACGCAGAGCACATAGCAAGATTATTTATTTATTTATTTATTCAAATAATAAATAAAAAAGAATGACAAATTGATGAAATAGAAATATAATAGAGAGTGCTAGTGTTAGAGGGTCAAGTTAGTGTTATTATTTTTTATAATGATTAAAAAGAAAACAAGAATAGAAATAGAATAGAGAGAGCAAGTGTTAGAGAGTCAAGTATAGATGAAAGCGATGGTTTTTAGCCATTTCTTGAAGACTGTTTGGATATGTGAAACACTGCAGAAAGAAGAAAGGATGAGAATGCCCTTCTTTTAAGTGCACAATGCAAGTGAGTTTATGTCAGTGCCTGAAACACTTATGATGTTTGTGAGACAGAGCTGGTTCTGTTTGAGCAGGATAACTGATATGCGCTCGGTGTGAAGCTGTTTTTAATATCTGCTCCTGGTTTATAACTGC
>NC_056610.1:1596915-1671915 GCF_018340385.1 Cyprinus carpio | reverse complement strand
CAGTAGATGATGGGCCTGGAGTCCCCGCTGTAGCCGAAGAAAGCCCTGCAGTCCAGGACCAGACTCTTTCGTGTGTGTCATTACAACACCTGAAAGCCGTCAGGAGATCACAGAGATAGTGTTCCCTTCATCACTCGTCCTGCCATGACCTGGAGCCTTCACAGAACACACACAAGCACCGTAAGGTGTGTGTGAAGGGAAACACACAGGACTAATGCACTGCTGCGCTCCAGTCAGCACAAGACTTTCCTTTAAAAGCAACCAAAGGTCAAAGAGAGAGGCTGCATCTCTGCCGAGCATCAGCAGCACAGTACAGGAACACAGCTCACAAACTGTTCTCTCTGCATTAATATCTCATGTGCAAATAGTGAGTTCTTTATTCACTACATGAAGCATTAAATCATGTTTTATTATCCTTTCTTAACTACTTGCCAGCCATTCCTAACGACTGTAGAGTATTTAAATCAGTAGTAAAGGAGTTGTTAATGGTTATCAGTTATAGTTCTCACTTTAGGTTAGTTCACAAGAAATACTAAATTAAAGGCAATAACCCATAGCTGTATTAAACATTAATATATAGTAATTCGCTTGAATATATACTAATTATTGTTATTTTTATTCTTATCACTGTTTATGATCCATCTCTTTGCATTTAACAATTTGTAAATTACATTGACAATGAATCGAGCACTCAATATTTGTACATGCCATATTCTTGTATTAACAATGCAGAGTCTACAGTTTATAAGCTATGAATTACTTACAAATTAATTTATACTATATGCTTATTATGCTTTCCAAAAATATGTAAAATTTATTGTTTATGTCATTTTTGTAGCTTATTTATGTAGGTTTCATTGTTTCAAATAAACAATTTTTTAACACACAGACACACACACACACACACACACACACACACACACACACACACACACACACACAGAGAGACACACACGCGCGCACACACACACACACACACACGCACACATGCACACACACACACACACACACACACACTCACACACACACACACACACACACACACACACACACTCACACACACACACACACACACACACCACACACACTCACACACACACCACACACACTCACACACACACACACACACACACACACACACACACACACACACACACACACACACACACTCATGCTCCTGAATGAAAGGCTGCTGTAGTGTGAGTGTTTATTGCTCTGGGTCCTCAGCTCACGCTGCTCTTCTCATGGACCTGCTGCAGCAGTGATTGGGAAACTCTGAATAGCTCTGCTTTATTTACTGCACTGATCCTCTGTTCTCACGTATGCTGATTATATGCAAATAATGTGTAAAAACCCTTCAGGGCTTTCAGCAGCATTAGTAGCAGAGCAGTGAAGAGCTTCCTTTGCCTGCAATTACAGCTTTTAAGAGATAGAAAGTGTCAGGAGATGCAAATGAACGAGGCTGTGGCCGGCCGCAATGTTTAGTGCTCAACACTTCATCCAGTTTGCTCCAGGAATCAGACCCAGAGCTGAAGAAACTGCAGAGGCCTTTCATGCATAAATACATGCTTACAGTAGACATCAGGATCAACCCTGCATCTAATCTAAACCAGCTGTGCATTCTACAGTCCACACAGAATCATATCCTCGTCTAATGGTCAGAATGATCAAAAAACTGCTTTAGTTCACTGTCCACTGAAGAAGATCAAACAGAAAGCAGAAACTAAACAACTAAAAAACTCTTTCAGCCTAACAGTGATATCTGAGCATGTGTTTAATAGCTTTATTTAAGCTGTATGACTGAATGAAAGATGCTCTGTCCTGAATTAGCCGTCGTGTTTCAGTCACAGATGAATCAAACATAGTCTGAAACAAACTGATGATCAGACAGAAGTGCTGATATGTTTCATGAACATTTTAATATTTGTGTGAGGGTCAGAAGGTCTCCAGATCTACAGATCATGATGCTTTAAGATAAACTGATCTACTGAAAACATCAGACAGAAGTAATAGCAGTAAATACTGTGGTATTTGATCTGACAGCGTGGTTCTTACGAACATGTCAGACTAGTCCAGTCCTGAAAAAGTTATTCATGTTATTGACTTGAAAATGCTTTTCTCTGAGCTCATCTCATATGTGACCACCCCACATATAGTTTGGGTCACATATTAAATTATTTATATATATTTCCTTTTTTATTTTTACATATGTTCATTTCTATTTACATGTATATATAAGTTTTTATTTTAATTACTTGAATGTATGATGAGTTTGCACTGAATAGTTCAGCTGCATTTTCTGAACTCTGGGTGGCAGTTGAGAGAGTAGAGTTACCATGACGACTGCAGCGCATCCTCAGACAACAAGGAGGACCATTAAGGAAACAACTAACTCTTGTCTCTCTCTCTCATTTAATGTCAAGGTTAGTTAAATTAATTTAAATTTCATACCAAACTGTAATTTACATGTTTTAATGTCCAAATAATTTGTTTCAGTTGATTATTTATTTTATTAATAATTTTAAGACACTTACAGTATGTCATAGAAAAGTTTACTCATGTAACATTATCACTTACCTGAAATAAGTTACTCACTTGAGTTGTTTACTTAAGATACTTAACATTACCTGAATTCAGGCCAGTTGTAAGAATTAGGGCATTCCTGTACATTTGGTTAAGGTTGTTATCATTTATTTATTTATTTATTTATTGTTTATTTGATCTATACAGTGTGTATTATTTTGTACCAACATGTTTATGAATCATTTTGTGATTCAAAGTGTCTTACTGACTCTGAAATGCAAATTTGTATGTGTATTAAAAGACAACAAAGAGGACCGTTAAGGAAACAATTCTCTCTTCTCTCTCTTTCTCATTTAATGTCAAGTTGATTACTGCTTACAGTCTTCCCGACTGCCCGGGACCTGTAACAGATTTTGGGGGCTCGTCCGGGATCAGCGTTACTCTGAAGACGCCTGGTCCAGTGATTTTGAACCTAGGGACAGCAAAGCACATTCTTCAGGAAGGGAGCAACGTGTGTGTGAGAGGATAAGGGGAGCAGGTGACCAGCATCATCCTGACCAGGCTCATCACCACATAACCAGATCTACCTGGAAGTGCATCATGTCCGACGAAGAAAGAAAGAGACTTGTCTGGAACATCAAGAAGAAAGTCTACACTTTGAACACAGGTGAACTCTTCCAGCTGGCAAAAGACATTAACTCAGCATCAGATGCAGATGTTACACAATTAAAGAATGGTGATGAAGAGAGCTACATTAATTATATTGTCACTTACATGAAAAGCTGTGAATTGTCTAGGCTACCTGATCAAGGGATGACTGTGTTGTTGAATTTTAAATGATTGTATTGATGAAATTGTAGAGCAACGTGCTACTAGGACTGAAATGGTTACCCAGCCATCTATTGCACCTCATAACACAGACATATCAGAGGATGAGTACCAGAGAATGTTATCAAACTATGAGGATTTAGGTAGAAAACTTTTAGCCTGTAGAACGATACCTACCACACTTCCTACAGCCACAGTCACATCACACACACATCTTCCAAACAATAATAATCCCGCATATTCCAGCATTCCAAGGCATGAATTAAATAATCACAGTACATCTCATTCTGCACCTGAGACCATGGTCTCCATTAGAGACATTGCAATGTTGCAACGTCGAGAATTCAGGATCCATGGGGGACAAATAGGAGACAGTGTGTCTGACATAAGTTTCAGCAACCTGTGCAAGCAAATAGACGAAGGCATTAAGGAAGGCTGCACTGAAAGCGATATAATCCGGGGGGTGTTCCGCATGATTAAACCTGGACATTTTAAAGATATGTTAATAACCAAGGATGACATGACTGTTGTGGAATTGAAGAGTTTTCTCCAGTCTCATTTAGGTGAAAGAAGCAGTACTGAACTTTTCCAGGAACTTATGACTGCCAAGCAGCAGGACCATGAGACGCCACAGCAGTTCCTGTACCGCATGATCAGCCTAAAGCAGAAGATTTTGTTCTGCTCTAGACAGGTGAATTCAGACATCAAATATGATGATCATACAGTTCAGAGTGTGTTTCTCCATACTGTTTCACAATGCATCGGCCTAAAGCACAGTGACATTTGGCGAGAGTTGAGACCTTTCCTCTCAGACCATAATGTTTCTGATGAAACCCTGCTGAGGCATGTAATAAGAATTACAAGTGATGAAAGTGAGAGGCAGCGCCGGCTGGGTCAGTCTACTCGCCATAAGGTGGTGCATGCACACAGCGCACAGTTTGAGTCTTACAGTGGGGCTAAAGAAATGGTGGGAGTGGCTGAGATGGCAAAAGATAAGACCATTCAGCAGCTGAAGGTACAAATAGAAGCTTTAACTACTGCAGTGAATTCCCTGAAACAGTCTGGAATGCCAAAACCTTCTAATTCGTGGTACGAGCACAACGAGACACAACCTCAAAGACGTCAGCAACTACAGCAACCACCCCAACAGCCCGCTTTTGACTTTCAGCATCCGACACTGTTCCCACCATCTGCCATGCCATTGTACAACCCGGATACAGAGGTGCATTCTCAGACCCAGTATCAATCACAATGTCAATACAGGTCAAGACCCAAACTCAATTCTTTTCAAGCAGAGGTTCTCTTCAAAGACAACAACAGTCAAGATGCCACGAATGCACAGATAAAAATTTGACTACTTGCAATCATTGTTTTTATATGCGGTGCAGAGGGACACAGAGCTGTAGGTTGCCTTAGGAAGCCAAAAGAGCAGGGAAATGGGGAACGATCACTGCAGAGGGACAACCAGTGATCGAAGTAAAGTGTTCGTCCCAGTATGAAATGTTACAAGCTCCTACAACCACTTCGACTTTGTCAAAACAAATCCATAACATTACATCTCCATACTTATCACACCAGTCCAATCAAATGAGAGTTGCTCAGCTTGTAGGAGAAAAGTGTATGTTGAAATGTACTATGAATGGTTATACTGTCAGTGTTTTATTAGACACAGGAGCTCAGGTGAGCATTATGGATTATAATTGGAAAGAAATTTACTTACCTCACGTAAAGCTTCGCCCACTCACAGAGATTATTGACCCACAGGAACTGGAGGTCAGAGATGTAAAAAAGGACCTAATACCCTTTCATGGTTGGGTGGAGATTTCTCTTAACCTTCTGGGGAGTGAAGACCCTAGACTGGCTTTACAGGTTCCTTTTCTTGTAAGCAGGATTGGGTTAGAAAGACCAATTCTGGGCTTTAATGTTGTCCAAGAGATTATAAGAGCTAGAGAAAGTCGATCACAAGCCTTGTTCACCCTAGCCAACCTCCTCAGCACAGCAATGGAAATTGAAGACGATAAGGCCAATGCTCTTGTCAATCTCATTCAATATCAGCAAACTTCAAATGAGCTAGATTTGGATTTCCAGGTTTCAATTAATGTTGGACCGCAGGATATTGTTATCCACTCAGGTTGTGTCACTCATGTTAAGTGTCGTGTTCCAAACAACTTCGATCTCACCAACCCAATGGTCCTGTTTGAACCTGTCATGGGGTGTCCACAGTTTGACCAGTTGATTGTTGGTGAGGGACTTTTGAAAATTCAAAATCCACAGAATCCATATGTTCAAATACCTATTGGCAATCGAACTATGCATAGCATCACACTGCCCCGGAAGACCACACTTGGGAGCATTCAGGCAGTCAGAAAAGTAATTGAAACTGATCAAGCAGATTTTCAACCTTTATATGTGGAAGTAAACAGCTTAGACTCCCTGGCTGGTACCAAGGATGAAGGAAGAAATCCTTCAACACTTTGGCATCCTCCAGTTGATCTTAGCCACCTCAGTAAAGAACAGCAAGAACAAGTGAAAGAACTGCTTTATGAAGAGTCAGCAGCTTTTGCACGTGACGATGATGACATAGGATGCATTCCTAGTCTGCAGATGGCTATTACGTTGAAGGATGACATACCTGTGCAAAGAACGTACGCCTCTGTACCTAAACCACTCTATCAGGAAGTCAAGGAGTACATTCAAGACTTGTTGGCTAGAGGTTGGATTGTTAAGTCCAAGTCACCATACTCTGCTCCTGTTGTATGCGTAAGAAAGAAAGATGGTTCACTTAGACTTTGCATTGACTACCGTTCACTTAATAAGAAGACAGTACCAGACAGACATCCTTTGCCTCGTATACAAGATATTACAGATACTTTAGGGGGTTACAGCTGGTTTTCCATCCTTGACCAAGGGAAGGCATACTACCAAGGGTTTATGGCTGAGGGATCCAGACATCTGACGGCTTTCATTACACCATGGGGGTTATATGAGTGGTTAAGGATTCCTTTTGGGCTGACCAATGCACCTGCTGCATTCCAGAGAAGCATGGAAGAGATGCTGGACTCCCTTCGAGATGATTGTTGCATACCTTACCTGGATGACATACTCTGTTATGCAAAGACTTTTGAAGACCACCTTGAAAGACTTAGAAGGGTCTTAAAAGCACTACAACAGCATGGGGTGAAACTCAGACCAAAAAAATGTGAGTTCTTCAAAAGAGAGGTTCGCTATGTGGGACGACTCATTTCTGCTGAAGGGTGTCCGCATTGACCCCAAAGACCTCAACGCCATTTTGTCACTGGGAGAAAAGTCACCAAGCACCATCGGAGAAGTGCGAAGATTGCTGGGATTCCTAAGCTATTACAGAACATACATCCAGGACTTCTCTAGAATTGCCAAACCCATCTATGATCTTTTGCAAGTAAAGAACAATAATACAGACAGACTGATGGAAAGAAACAACAAAAACCAAAGGGAAAGGTAACCAGCTTCCTTCTAAAACACCAGTGGTTTGGACTGAAGAACCACAAGAACACCCTGGGAACATTGATTGACATTCTTACCCATCCACCTGTGCTGGCTTATCCTGATTTCAACTCTCCCTTCACTCTCCATACTGATGCATCTCAGAAGGGTTTGGGGGCAGTTCTCTATCAATGGCAGAACGGGAAGTTAAGGGTCATTGCTTAATGATCCAGAACTCTTTCCCCAGCAGAGAAAAATTACAATCTTCACTCTGGCAAGCTTGAATTCCTAGCCTTGAAGTGGGCTATATGTGAGAAATTCCGTGATTATCTGTTTTTATGCGCCTCACTTCACTGTGTACACTGATAATAACCCCCTGACCTATGTGATGAGCACCGCCAAGCTCAATGCTGTGGGCCACCGTTGGGTCGGAGAATTGTCCGATTTCCATTTTGACATCAAGTACAGACCAGGAAAGGAAAATATAGATGCTGACACTCTCTCTCGTTGTCCTCTGGACATAGAATGGTATGTGGCCTCATGTTCAGGGGAAATGTCAGTTGATGCAGTTCGTGCAACTTGGGAAGGGAGCCAGGTAGCAAATAAAAAGGATGTAGCCTGGATAGCTACTCTCATTACAGCTCAGAACTCTGACATCAACACATGCCTAGAATCGTCACACCATGGCTTACTGTCAACAATACATCAAAGTGAGTTACAGAGAGCACAGAAAGAAGATCCTGCTATTGGGGACATATTCAAACTTAAAGAAAACAACCAAACTCTCACCAGTGAAGTCAGAAGAGGGTTACAGGGCCCAGCCAAGAAATTATTACATGAGTGGCAAAAACTGCACATTGAAAATGGCTTGCTGTATCGAAGGACCACTCATCAGAAACAACTGGTCTTACCTGCTGAATTTAAAAAGAAGGTCCTGAAGCATCTTCATGATGACATGGGTCACGTGGGCACAGAAAGGGTGATACATCTGGCAAGAGAGAGATTTTATTGGCCACATATGAAAATGGACATTGAACATTATGTTACCAGAAGATGTTCATGCATTAAGCAAAAGAAGGCCTGTTACCCATGAGAGACGCTCCAATGTAAAGCATTACAACTACTTTTCCTCTTGAACTCGTTTCCATAGATTATCTACACTTGGAGAGAAGTAAAGGTGGTTTTGAGTACATACTGGTTGTAGTTGATCACTTTACCAGGTATGCTGAAGCCTATGCAACCAAGAACAAGGCTGGAAGAACAGCAGCAGAAAAGATATTCAATGATTTTATTCCACGCTTTGGATATCCAAATAAATTACATCACGACCAAGGAAGAGAGTTTGAGAATGAACTGTTCAAGACCTTGAATAGACTGTCTGGAGTTGGACATTCAAGGACCACACCCTATCACCCCCAAGGTAACCCAGCTGAGCGATTCAATAGGACTCTCTTACAAATGCTGAGAACACTCCAAGAGAAGGAAAAGGAGAACTGGAAAGAACATCTAGCATGTGTTGTCCATGCTTATAACTGCACGAGACATGAGGCAACTGGATTTTCACCCTTCTACTTAATGTTTGGTCGATCTCCTCGTCTGCCAGTCGATTTACTGTTTGGATTGAACTCGGAAGAAACAGATGAGTCTCCAACAAGATATGCGGATAAATGGGCTGCACGAATGAAAGAAGCATACAGAATTGCAATTGGAAACAGTAAACTGTCTAGTGAAAAAGGAAAAAAAATATTATGACCGTCAGTCGAGGGGAATCACTCTGCATCCTGGAGACAGAGTTCTTGTCCAGAATATGATGAGAAAAGGTGGACCAGAAAAACTTAAGTCTTACTGGAAGAAACAAATCTACATTGTTAAAGAACAACTAAATGACAGCCCAGTATATAGAGTCAGTCCAGAAAATGATACGTCAAAAATTCGAACTCTACACAGAAATCTGCTACACCTTGTAAATGACTTACCTGTTGACCTACCTGTTTCGTCACCTGTATCGGAGATGCCACCTGCAGCAAGAAAGGGGAACAACAGAAAGACGAGGTCTAAAACAAAGAGAGGTACTTCATCAAACAGTGATATGACTGATTCTGAAGAAGAAAATACATACTACTGGGTAAGGATACCAGAGAGTACACCAAAAAGAGATAAAAATGTACAACCTATGTTGTCAAAGGAGAGAGAGCCAACTTACCAAGGATCGTCTGAAAGTCTTACACTTCCCAGTCTCAGAGAACCTATAAGTGGAAAGAGACAAAGCGAACAAAAAGGATGAGGAAAATCTACCTGCAGAAACACAAGCAGATGAAGAATACTTACCTGTAGTTGAGGATACACTCATACTAGAGAGCATCCATGAAAATGGAGGCATTCCTGTTGTCCAAACTAACTCTCACACAACTATACAAAATCCCCCTTCAATACAACCCAGGAGATCTACAAGACATTAAAGACCAGGACAGAGACTTACCTAGTCACATTTAGGTCAGCCATCATTACAGACACACACAGCAGTTAACACTTTAGGGTTTTATGGGACACCAGCCATGCCAGCAAGCAGTTATTCACAATACTACACTTCTCCATCACCAATATACATACCATCATTCTACATAACTGCTCCTTTCATACCATATCAGACAATGACACCATTATTTGCCTATTGAGAAAAGGAATTTACAAGTTAATATGGTTATTTAAAGAATATTTGGAGGCATTAGCTTCTGTTGTTGGGGAGAGTGTGACCACCCTACATATAGTTTGGGTCACATATTAAATTATTTATATATATTTCCTTTTTATTTTTACATATGTTCATTTCTATTTACATGTATATATAAGTTTTATTTTAATTACTTGAATGTATGATGAGTTTGCACTGAATTGTTCAGCTGCATTTTCTGAACTCTGGGTGGCAGTTGAGAGAGTAGAGTTACCATGACGACTGCAGCGCATCCTCAGACAACAAAGAGGACCATTAAGGAAACAACTAACTCTTGTCTCTCTCTCTCATTTAATGTCAAGGTTAGTTAAATTAATTAAATTTCATACCAAACTGTAATTTACATGTTTTAATGTCCAAATAATTTGTTTCAGTTGATTATTTATTTTATTAATAATTTTAAGACACTTACAGTATGTCATAGAAAAGTTTACTCATGTAACATTATCACTTACCTGAAATAAGTTACTCACTTGAGTTGTTTACTTAAGATACTTAACATTACCTGAATTCAGGCCAGTTGTAAGAATTAGGGCATTCCTGTACATTTGGTTAAGGTTGTTATCATTTATTTATTTATTTATTTATTGTTTATTTGATCTATACAGTGTGTATTATTTTGTACCAACATGTTTATGAATCATTTTGTGATTCAAAGTGTCTTACTGACTCTGAAATGCAAATTTGTATGTGTATTAAAAGACAACAAAGAGGACCATTAAGGAAACAACTAACTCTTGTCTCTCTCTCTCATTTAATGTCAAGTTGATTACTGCTTACAGTCTTCCCGACTGCCCGGGACCTGTAACACATATATCACTTATTTTGTCTCTGTTTGTAACATTATGGGCCCACAGTGCACGAGAACCACAGCATTAACCACAGATATGAAACACGGTGTGTAATGACTCACTCAATAATAAGTGTTTGAATGGTGTAGTCTGAAGTGAGTGTATCTGTCTGACTGATGGCAAACAGGAGGAGTGTGTGAGAAACTTGCTTTAAAATTCATTATTTGTATCGAATTGTTTGAGGGATTTGTCTTTGCAGGAATAGTTCATCCAACAATGAAAATGTGCTCAGTGTGTGTCACGGCCATCAGCTGGTGTGTGTATGACAGCCACCGGAGGGCACTCTTCCCGGGTCACTGCCTGTTTTGTTCTGGACTTCATTCCCTTCACCCTTGCACAGACTATCATGCGTCACTGCCTTCAGCTGTTTGTCATTTTTAGCTTACCCTGATATATACCATGTTCACTGAGCATCGCACTGTGTTTCTGTCACTCTGTCTTCTGTGTGTATTTTTGCTGCTGTTGTCTTCTGGGTGACCTTGTTCTTGTGCTTTTTTCTTCTGCCCTGTTTTTGGATCTTTGTCTGGATCACTCATTAAAACTGCACTTGGATCTTATATATAGTGTTCAGTGACATCCTCAGGTCACCCAAGACCAGCATGAGAGTGTTTCTTCATCAGATCTGGAGAAATGTGTCACTGCATCAGTGTCTCAGCACTGGATGCTCTGCAGTGAGTGAATGGGTGCCGTCAGAATGAGAGTCCAGTCTTATTTTGGATTATAAACTCATATTTTAGATGGAAGTGAAAGTTAAACGCGTCTTAATGCTGGATGTGTTTCATCTTTTGTCTTCTCCAGATGTTCACTGATGGACTGGAGTGCTGTGGATTACTTGTGGATTATTGTGATGTTTTTATCAGCTGTTTGGACTGTCATTCTGACGGCACCCATTCACTGCAGAGCATCCATTGCTGAGACACTGATGCAGTGACACATTTCTACAAACCTGATGAAGAAACAAACTCATCTTAATTTTGTATGATTCTGTGCACATGCAAAACACTCCAGCATTGTGCCGCTGTGTTCAGCACTTACATTATCCACAGAAAAGCTAACAAATGCTTTGTGTTATTTGGTTGGTGCAGAAATGGCACAGACTCAGAAGTTGTGATCGTGTGGTCAGGTTTAGGGAGTCGGTCAGTCCATCTGCGCTATGAGCACAGGTGATGTGGAGCTCTGGACAGCTGCTGTGACCCGAGGTGAGCATCACTGTGTGAGAGAAGAGAGAACAGGCCTGGACCTACTGGACTGATGTACAATGATCAACATACGACATGTGACCAGTTTTACCATGCACTTGTCTTTTTTATCTGATTTTGGGTAAAATCTCTTGATGTGTCAGTCGGATCAAACATGAGTCCAGACTGGCAGTGGTAAACCCGCTCAGTTTATCAGCTGCAGTCATTAATCCCGGTCTTCTGTACAGAAGCTCATGTCATCTCCTCTGTGCTCTGTGAAGCAGATGCTGCCTTACTCCTGTAAACGTCACTAGGACAGAACGTACAGATGATTTCACTAATTTCACTTCAGACACTTCTGACCAACGCTTTAATTGCACCGCCAGCAAATGGACTTCTCGTGGAGCGCCTGCAGATCTCTAGCGCTGAAAGATCGTCTGGAATGCAGTTCACTTACTGAGAAATAGTTGACATTTCAAGGACTCAAAGTCCATTTCCTGTGCTGTCAGAGTAATGCGTTATAATTTAGCGGGAGCTGACAGATTAAATATGAGAAAATCTCCAGCTATTTTGCTCCTGACAACAGCCCGAGGTTGGATGAGGAGCGTTACAAATGGATCCAGACAGGAGTAAATACTTTGAAGAGAAAGAGGGGGGGTTTGACAGGAACAGAGATGTGTGTGTGTGTTATATGTGCTGGACTGATTGTGTCAGATACAGTAACAGACGCTGCAGATAGTGTTATACTGTGTGCTTACACGGTCCACTTCAGACATTCCACTAACTCTTAAGTAACTTTACAACTACATGTCAGCTAATTCTCATTAATTTGCTACTACATGTCTACTAACTCTCAGAGTAGACTATTAGGTTAAGTTTAGGGTTAGTAGAATAAGTTGACATATACTTGCAAAGTTTCTCATAGTATGTAGTCTGCCTCAGATCTGAGCCAGAATGAGATCTCATAAAGCAGCTACCGTCTGGAAAGGCCTGTGCAATGAACTTACAGGCCAGATTTATTCAACAGGGCAAACAAGTCATTAGTAAATCCTGACAGTAGTTTTTTACTGCCAAAGGAGGGTTGTGTTGGCACAAGATGTGTGTAAATCTGGCCCATAATGCCTTAAAACACTATCTAGGTAGACAGCTCACTATGATCTGGAACTAAAAACTGGATGGATATTTTGGCATTGTTTATCAGATATAGCTCTTTTACATGAGAACCTTACACTATTTCAGTGTGTGTCTGCATTTTGTTGTGTTTTGCACAATTTGAGGAAAAAAAGGCAGAAAACAAATGTTGTGTTTTGTAGTAGTAGCTTGTTACTGGATACAACACTGATGAGACTGAGTTCAAGCAGATAGGTTCATTAAACATATACTGAAACTCATTCAAGAGGTATTTATCAGATGAATGCAAATGTTTTCTTCGCTTCCAAACTGCTTGGTTTGCTGCTTCTGTTGCCCTGCAGAGATCTCGCAGGAACATGGGAAATATTCCTTGTTCACGCCATCATTAAAATTAATAAAATGCATTTTGCAGCACCAGAGACCATTTCCACTTGCACGATGATTACATTCGCAGCGTCCTCTCCTAATTGTCCATTTGCTAAGCATTGCTAAACATGTAGGGCAAATAAACCAGCAGCAGCAGCTGGGTATTTCTGAGAGATGTTTACATGCTGCTGATGGAAGTTTGCTTATAAGCCAAGTACAGTATATTCACCCTTTTTTCATAGTCTTCCAAATATATATAAAGGATATAGGATGCCCTGAAGGCACACAATGCATTGACATGTACACATACATGACATACACCACCCCAGAAATGATGTATTGAAAGCAGTGAAGACGCTCTGACTCCAGACTGAGGGGAAAACGTGGTTTTATTTGATTAAGGCTGACGTCAGACTTCTGATAAAGAGCCTGTGTGCTAATAGCAGGATGTCAGATTATTTGCTTATTAAACACATATATCTGCTACATGTTTAGGAGTACACTAGCGTAAAGATGAGCTCAAAGAGAGGGGTATGATTCAGATACTGGGTGAGCCCCCAATTTGTTACGTCCTCTTTTCTAGTCTAGAGGAATTGTGGAGGTGTAACAAGGAGAAATTGTGAAAAAGTGAGACGGGCTGCATACTACAAAACCCTTATGTTGATTTCATGCACTCTTTCAGCATTTTTATTTCTGCCAAGTTCATCACGCATGACTGCACTAGAACACTTCTGTGAGAGAAAAGGGCATGTGTGTTTGATGTGGGACTCACCGAGCTGGACATCTATGACGCTGGCCTGTCTCTCTGACGGGAACAGCACTTTTGGTGGTCTGGTCGTAAGAAGTGCTGCAAAACAATAAAAACACATTAGCAATATTGCACTGAATGAAAGATTCCTCTCACTAACTCAAAACTGCTTCTTCTTTGCTGTCTAGCCATTTAAAAGACATTCATACAGATGCTTTTCTCCAAAGCAAATTACAAGTTTATCTACATCACACAGGTAAAGTATGGCATATTTCCTTGTCAGGTTAGACCTCACTGACCATCTCTACCTTCTCTAGCGTGAACCTCTCAGCACATTTCAGTGTGCAGCTAATGCAGCTCAGGGTCCATATGTGCATTACCAAGCAACTTAGCAGAGCCAGAGGTTTCTTCTGTTCTGTGATGCACGTCTGAGTGTAACGATGGTTCAAAAACAAACACATGTAGGGCGGGACTTGGTTCTGTGCGGATGATTGTTGATTGGATGTTGAGATGTGGGCGTGGCTCTCAAACGTGTATGCAGATGAGCGTGAGTTTGCAGGGGCGGGGCTTAATAACACTAAATGACAGGAGATCACAGAGTAAAGCCTGATGTTTCACTGGAAGATCCAGTTATGATGTTTACATTCATATCAGTTATTCACATTAATGTCTATAACTTGCATTATACATTTTAATTCCATGCCTCTTCAGTGTATACAAATATCAGTTTGTGTGCTCCACATGACTTACATTTGTCACAGATTTTCTGTTTCTGGCACTATGCTCTACTCCAGTGGTTCACGATCCTGGTCCTGGAGAACCCCAACACTGCACGCTTTTGCTTTTTCTTATCTGACACACACATTTGAGGTCTTGGAGTCTTCACTAATGAGCTGATGAGTTTAATCAGGTGTGTTTGAATAGGGAGACATCTCAAATGTGCAGTGTTGGGGGTTCTGCAGGACCAGGATTGAGAACCACTGATCTACTGGCTGACCAACAGGACATTAAATAATTCTTTAACACACACACACACACACACACACACACACACACACACACACACACACACACACACACACACACACACACAATATGATAATGTTTCAATTCAGTAAACATATAATCTCTTTGTTTTTGCTAACTATTTGCTGAGCATCTGTTGAAGTGCATCAACTGACCGTCTGTCATTAACTCAAGTATTGCACGTGTTGGTGGAGGTGATTTTTAACACCAAGTCTGGATCTCCTCAGATCACGGTATTGACAACTGTGCTCAGTGTTAATGTTTACTCAGTCAGACTTTATTTTAAGGTCCAATTCTCACTATAAACTATGACTTTTGCCTCAACAAACTACTAATTTGCTGCTCATTTCTAGTTAGTAAGGTAGTTGTTATGTTTAGTTACTGGGCAGGATTAGGGATTTAGAATATGATCATGCAGGATATGTGCTTTATAAGCATTACTAAACAGCCAACATGTTAATAATAAGTGTGGGGAAATCTAGAATATACATTGATAGAATAGTATAATTGTTATAAGATAATTGTGAGTTAAAAGCTAGACCCCCCCCATGTAATAGTTTTTGTAATTTCAGTTATTTTATTAATAATGGTTATTTAATTATTCAGTACATGCATGTCAATTTGTAGTATACAGCTATGTGATGGGTGTCCAGTTGGTGGCAGTAAGCCAGAGAGAGAAAACCCCCCGGAGAAAAACCTAGAAAAGAAAAGTTAGTTCACGCGAGGTTTTGAACGAGACTATCAGTATTGAGTCATGTTGTACTGTGTGGGTACGGAGCTGTTGCGAATGACGCTGGCTGAATAAAAGAACCCAACCAAAACACACGCTTGTTCATTCCTTCAAGTGTGCTACAAAATACTGGCGACGAGGATTGGGATCGGCGGTGCCGTTTTGAGGTAGTTGTCTACGAAGACGCTGAGCATGGACACTGAGCAACTGCAAGATCAGCTGAGCGTTGCGTTGCTCCGGCTGCGGCTCAATCAGCTGCACGAGGTGTGTGTGTATGTGAAACTGTCAGTGGAGGAGGGACAAACCAAAAGGCACTCGCTGATCAGATTAATAAATGAATCAGTAGAGAATGTTATAGAGACGGAAGATGACGATGTAGCCCGTCAACATGTGTTAGATTTGTTAGAGTTTTCTAGCAAGATGACGCAAAGCAGCGACCGCGCGGTACAAGATTGCAGTAGTGACGCAGACAGAAATTCGGCGGAGCTCGCGCATTTAAAGAGACAGTACACAGAATTGCAGCATCAGTTTTGAGTTGTCAACAAATGTGTTAAAAAACGTAATCCAACGTCTGAGTTTGAAAGTTCCTGATGTGTCAAGTCCCCCTGTGTTTTCTGATCATCATCATGCAGTTCCTGAAGTCACTATCCGGCGTGATTTTAAGATTAATGGCCAAATTGGAGAACGTGGTCAGAAAGATAAGCTTTCATACAACAACTTGATGCACCAAATTGATGCTGGAGTGAACAAGGGACACAGAGAGTCTGAAATTATTGATGCTGTGATAAGAGCGGTGAGTCCAGGTATGAGCCTGCGTGATATGCTGGAGATCAAGACTGATTTAACCCTTTCTCAGCTGCGCACGATTCTTAAAGGCCATTATAAGGAAGAAAGCTCCACAGACCTGTATCATCGGCTGATAAATATCACTCAAGAGAGCCGTGAGTCACCACAAAACTTCCTATTCCGTGCCATTGAGTTGAAGGAAAGACTTTTAGCTGCTGCTCGAGAACCAGATGGAGAAGAACCATACAGCCCTGATCTCATACAGAGAAGATTTCTGCGCGCACTAGGAACAGGGTTATCGAATGATCACATTAAGTATCAGCTAAAAACTTGCCTTGATGATCCTACAATCACAGATGAGGTTCTCATCACAGCTTTGAACGAAGCTGCAAGTCTTGAGTGTGAACGACAGCAAAAGTTCAAGAAAAATGCCAACATCAAAGAAACTAAAGTCAGTGAGGTTCCAGTAGAACTACGTCAAAGTCAAGAGAGAAAGGGTCATGCTGTGGGAGGTAAAGAACAGTCCACATGCACACAATTTAAAGCTTTGAAAACTCCACAAGTCATGGACAAGAAAGACTCTGAGCTTTATGAGGTCGTTAAACAGCTGAAAGAGGAGATCGGAGAAATGAGGAAAGCGATGAGTACTTACCGTTCCACGCAGCCCAGGAGAAAGGAAGGGAGTATGCCGTGGATGTCAAGATAATGGCAGAGGTGACCAGTGTGATCATTGCTTTAAATGTGGGCAAAGTGGACATCTTTCCAGAGGGTGCAGGGGACCACCTACAGGAAGAACCGAAAGAGGACACTCAGCTAGCAGTATGGCAGTAACAACTCACACCACACCCTCACTGTGGCCAGAACATCAATATGACACCTTGTGTGATGGCATTAAGCAGCTGGAAACTCAGGAAGTAGTAAAGCGAAAGGAGTGTCCTCTGCAGCATATCAGATCCATAACTACTAATCAGCTGTCCACCAAACATAATGCACAGTTATTGAATTTGATCGGAGAAAAATGTATGGTGAACTGTTTCTTTGATGGTGTAGCAACAAAAGCGCTATGGGATACTGGCTCACAAGTCTGTCTCATGAATGAAAAGTGGCGAAAAAAAGAACATCTCCCACACACAACACTGCGTGGCCTTGAAGAGATCCTAGGCCCTGGAACCCTCACCGGTCGAGCAGTGAATCAAACAGTGATCCCGTTTGAAAGCTGGGTCGAAGTGACATTCAAGCTGGGAACAGACAAAAACACACCGTTGGAACTGGAGGTACCGGTATTGGTATGTGGTGACGATGAAGTGGCAGAGGAGCCCATCATTGGTTACAATGTCATTGAGTACCTGTTGAACAGTGGTGTAGAGCGACCTACCAATGTAAAGACCAAAGCAATGAGTACTGCACTGTCCTGTGACTGCAATAAAGCAGAGGTTTTGCTGAACTTAGTGAGAAGCCAAGACGAAGTGTTCAGTGATGGAGTAGTGAAGGTAGGAAAGTCAGTAACAAAAATCCCTGCCCAACAGGCTAGAGCTGTCAAATGTTGCATCAAAACGGGCCCTTTGCTATCTGATCAAGATGCTCTTTTTGTACCGGATGAGTGCGCGAAGTGGCCAGATGGATTGAGGGTGGAGGAAAACATTGTTTGCCTTAAGAGAGGGACCTGTTCACGCATCTGTGTTTCTGTGATCAATGATACTACTCATGACATTGACTTGCCTCCACGGGCAGTTCTGGGCCATATACAGCGAGTAAAATACATCTACCCTGCCGAGGTGAGACCAGTGACCGCTCAGAAAGAGGTTGCATGTGCGACTGTTGCTCACACCAGCAAAGCCTGTTCCAAAAAGATGGTGAACAAGTCAGACAATCTACAGAAAACGCAAATACAACGTTAACGGTTCAAAAAGAAAACCTATGGGACCCTCCTGTATGCATTGATCACCTAAAACCTGAACAGCAGCAGAAGGTGAAGCAGCTTTTAAGGGAGGAGAGTGGTGCTTTTGCTCGTGATGACAGCGATGTAGGATGTATTCCATCTCTCCAGCTAAAAATCCGCCTCCATGATACCACATTCGTGAAGCACACATACATGTCAGTCCCGAAGCCACTTCGCAGAGAGGTGAAAGAATACCTGGAGGATCTGTTAAATAAGGGGTGGATTACTAAATCTAAGTCACCATATTCTTCACCAGTAGTCTGTGTGCGTAAAAAAGATGGAACTCTCCGCCTCTGCTGTGACTATCGGGAGTTAAACAAGAAATCCATTCCAGATAGACACCCTATTCCCCGCATACAGGACATGCTCGACAGCTTGGCAGGCAACACCTGGTTTTCAGTCCTTGATCAAGGCAAAGCCTATCACCAGGGTTTTGTAGAAGAATCCAGCCGACCTCTCACTGCCTTCATTACACCGTGGGGACTATATGAATGGGTGAGGGTCCCTTTCGGATTGTCAAATGCACCTGCTGAATTCCAAAGGAGCATGGAGGAGTGCCTGAGAGAATTGCGTGATGAGGTATGTCAACCATATTTGGATGATAATTTAGTTCATTCTAAAACATTTGATGATCATCTTCAGGACATTAGAAAAGTGCTGCAGTGTTATCAAAATCATGGTGTCAAACTAACGCCTCGAAAATGTGAAGTGTTCCGAAATCAGGTACGATTCCTAGGGAGGCTGGTGACAAAAGATGGGTACACGATGGACCCGGCTGACGTTGCTCCTGTCCAAGCACTGAAAGAAAGGACCCCTAAGACAGTAGGTGAGGTGAGAAAGTTGTTAGGATTTCTCTCCTACTACCGATCATACATTGAAAACTTTTCCCGCAAGGCCGTACCTCTCTATCTGCTGCTCGCCGAAAAAAAGACACCAATAGGGAAAGTACAGATGAAGCGGAAAGGAAAGGGAAAAGGGAAACATGGCCAAGTCACGTGGAAGGACAGCTTGTGTCATCACATCCAGTCACGTGGGACAGATGAACATCAAAAGGCCCTGTGTGAGTTAATCGATTATTTATCTAACCCACCAGTGCTGGGATATCCAGATCTGGATGACCCTTTTGTACTCCATTGCGACGCTTCACAGGAAGGCCTTGGTGCGGTGCTTTATCAAAGGCAAAGAGGGAAGTTAGTGGTAATAGCGTATGGATCAAGAACCCTAACCCCCCCTGAGAAAAACTACCATCTCCACTCAGGAAAGTTGGAGTTCTTGGCCATGAAGTGGGCTATATGTGAGCGGTTCAGGGACTATGTCTATCATGCACCATCATTCATTGTGTACACGGACAATAACCCTCTCACATATGTGATGTCAACAGCCAAGTTAAATGCCACAACGTACAGATGGGTAGCGGAACTTGCTGACTTTCGATTTACCATCAAATACCGCCCAGGAAAGTCAAATGGGGACGCGGATGGCTTGTCGCGTATGCCGCTGGATATGGAACAGTACATGAAAACCTGTTCAGAAGAAGTGCACCCAGAAGTCATGGTCAGCTTATCTCAGTCGGCGGTAGTACAGAGTCAGGAGAGAGGGCCGTGGTTGTGTCCACTTACAATTGAAACTGCGTTGTCGGGAGAACAGGAGGAGGAGCTATTCACTTCAGTTGCAGAGATCCCCAAGGAGGTACTGAGAAAAGCCCAAGAGGAAGACCCTGAAATCAGAGAAGCTGTTACGTATCTAAAAATGAAACCCCGGCCTGTGAACAGAAGTCAGGGTAGAGAGCTTCGGGGACTGATGAGGGAAAGAGCAAAATTATACCTGGATGAACATGGTCTCTTGTTTCGGAAAACAGCAACTCGTGATCAGTTGGTATTGCCTAGGACATACCATGAGCTCGTTTATAAGGAGTTACATCAAGACATGGGCCACCTGGGAGCAGAAAGGGTGCTGAACTTAATTAGAGATCGGTTTTATTGGCCCCACATGCAAAAGGAAGTGGAACATTTTGTCACACGTGTTTGTAGTTGCTTGAGAAGCAAGCGTCCAAACAAACTGACCCGAGCTCCTCTGGTAAACATCACCACCACTTATCCATTTGAGCTGGTCTTTATTGATTTTCTGCACCTAGAGAAGAGTAAGGGAGGTTATGAATACATTTTAGTTGTGATGGACCACTTCACGCGATTCGCACAGGCGTATGCATGCAGAAACAAGAGCGCCAAGACAGCGGCTGAGAAGGTGTTCGGGGACTTTGTTTTGAAGTTTGGGTTCCCGACAAAACTGCATCACGACCAAGGTAGGGAGTTTGATAACAAGCTGTTCTCAAAGCTGCAAGAGTACAGTGGCGTGCAAGGCTCCCACACGACACCGTATCACCCGCAGGGCAACGGTCAAGTTGAGCGGTTTAATCGAACTTTGCTAGCAATGCTGAGGACCTTACCAGAAAACGCCAAAGCTGACTGGAAGACGTCACTTGCAAAAGTTGTGAATGCATACAACTGTACGAAAAGTGAGGCTACAGGGTTTGCTCCCTATTATCTCCTGTTCGGCCGTACTCCCAGACTGCCCATTGATATCATGTTCGGTGTACCAGCAAAGAACCAAAGCTCATCGTACCATGACTATGCTGAGGACTGTAGAAAGAGAATGACAGAAGCTTACAAGTTAGCCTCAAGAGTGTCACACAAAGAGAACGAAAGAGGTAAAGCTTTGTACGATAAGAAAATACATGGAGCTGAACTGATCCCTGGGAACAGAGTACTTGTTCGGAACTTCAAGGAAAAAGGTGGACCTGGGAAGCTTCGATCATTTTGGGAGGAACAAGTTTATGTCGTCACCAAGAGGAAGTACCAGGATAGTCCGGTATATGAAGTTCGACCTGAACAAGGCAAGAAAACAAGAACACTACACAGGAACCTCTTGTTACCGTGTGACTACTTACCTGCAGAGAGAGAATGTTTACCTGGAAGACCTGAAAAAGAAAAAAAGAAAAAAGCCAAGACTGAAAAAAAAACATTGACACAGCAAAATCAAACATTCTGGGATAGTTCAGATGGTGAGGATGATTGGAAATGCCTGGTTGGAGTGCCAGTCAAAAAGGAGAATCAGAGCATCGGAGAACCACCAGAACCTCATTCAGAAGACACAGTGATGCTGAACGATGCAGAATCAGAGGTTGAACATGAACAAGGAGCAGGAAGGGGAGAAGACGATGTGTCCTCATCCAGAGAGGAGGCTGGAGAAACTGATGATCCTGAAGAGAGTGACGGGGAGACTCCTTCACAACCTGCCTGCAAAAGAGTATATCCTTTGAGAAACAGAAAACAAAAAAAATTGTTTACTTACCATACTCTAGGTCAGCCTAGTATTGTAGATGGGTAAACTGCTGAATTAAATCACAGTAATTAGTTCTAGTTAAAATGTTAAATTAAGATCAGAATAAGATTGAGTTCATATTTTTGTTTGAGAGAGAAAATAGTTACCATCACATTCCAGAAGAAAACATTTAGTAAATTGTTTCAATGGTGCAAGGTTAGATTCCTTCAGTGAAAGTACAGATTCCTGTTGATAAACAGCGATGGTGGTAGAAGATCATGGTGCACAATGATGTCTGCTACAAACACACTGCATGGAAAAGGAGATACATGTTGTGTGTCGTGTGACAGTATAGCACGAGTACTAAAACTGTTGTATCACTGACTCCTACCAAAGAAATTATCTACAGGTAGATAACCAGTAATTTATTCTGAGAATGTCGGGACTACATTCTGTTTTGTAGGGGAGAATGTGGGGAAATCTAGAATATACATTGATAGAATAGTATAATTGTTATAAGATAATTGTGAGTTAAAAGCTAGACCCCCCCCCATGTAATAGTTTTTGTAATTTCAGTTATTTTATTAATAATGGTTATTTAATTATTCAGTACATGCATGTCAATTTGTAGTATACAGCTATGTGATGGGTGTCCAGTTGGTGGCAGTAAGCCAGAGAGAAAACCCCCCGGAGAAAAAACCTAGAAAAGAAAAGTTAGTTCACGCGAGGTTTTGAACGAGACTATCAGTATTGAGTCATGTTGTACTGTGTGGTACCGAGCTGTTGCGAATGACGCTGGCTGAATAAAAGAACCCAACCAAAACACACGCTTGTTTATTTCTTTAAGTTTTGTTAATTAGGAATTGTTAATTGTTTGAATTGGTACCTATACTAAAGCGCTGGTTTTATATGTGTGTGTGTGTGTGTGTGTGTGTTTTTGTGTGTGTGTGTGTTTGCATGTATGTATGTGTGTGTGTGTGTGTGTGGTGTGTGTGTGTGTGTGTGTGTGTGTGTGTGTGTGTGTGTGTGTGTTTGTGTGGATGTGTGTGTGTGTGTGTGTGTGTTTGTGTGTGTGTGTGTGTGTGGGTGAGTGAGCGTGAGTGTGTTGTGTGTGTGTTGTGTGTGTGTGTGTGTGTGTGTGTGTGTGTGTGTGTGTGTGTGTGTGTGTGTGTGTGTGTGTGTTTGTGTGAAAGAGGCTAATGCAGAACAAAACAGAAACACATCACATTCTTTAAAGATTCCATGAAATAACTATTTATTGTATAAGAAAATATGACCCAAATTATATTAAACACAGAATCACTTGTAATGAAGAAAAACATGGCTAGTGTCAGCAGATAACTGTCAGTAACACTTAGAGATAATGATGAACCCGCTGATGTCTCTGGTTTCTTCAGCACTTGTGATCAGGACTGGTTTTCTCCTCTCTCTGCATTCGTACAGTGTCTCTGGAGCAATGCAATTAATTACAATGATGCAGAAACCACTGCACTATTTCTTTTGATGACTCTGTATTTTTCATGGGCAGAATTACTTTTTAACAGCTCCATTTATGCACAAATAAACAGTGTTAGGAAAATGAAGTCCTCTTGATGTTACATTGTTGGAGAGTATCTGCTCTGCTGGGTAAAATAAATCTTTAGCCCAAATCTCAGCAGCAAGCTGCCATTAGGCTCTTACGTTCTCTGTTCTACAGGTAAACTAGTCTAACTGAAAGACTTGGTCTAGACATAAAGCAGCTAACCTGCTATCCGAGCATGACCCCCCAGGGGTGACGAGAGAGCCGACTGATGGGTGACAGAGCAGAATCTCTCTGGACAGCTCTATGAGTAAAGCAAAGTCATCTGGACTCTATGAGACACTAACAGACAAGCGACAGTACTAAAGCACACTAAAGAGCAATCCTTCGTTATATTTTCTCAGAATGATGAGTCCACCATTCAACCTGATTACATCACAGTATCAACTACACCGCGCCCAAAACCCATATCCAGTAACACACATATTCACCATTAACTAAGAGTTTATCCCTCAGTAAACTCCTAATTTTCTGCTTATTAATAGTTAGTAAGGTAGTTGCTAAGTGTAGGTATATTGGGTTCGGTTAGGGGATATAGAATATGATTATGCAGAATAAGGCATTAATATGTGCCTAATAAGCACTAATAAACAGCCAAATGTTATGGAATGGTAGTCTCAAACGATAGCCCAACGAAGGAGAACGTTCAGGAACACTTGTTTAAAATCAAACTCACTGGAGAACAGGAATACATGCTACCAAACACAACCGAAACAAGGACAGACAGTGAGTAAAAGGAAGCTCAAGGTACTTCAACACAGAACTAATCAGAACAACTCCGGAAAACCAGGTCATAACCAAAAACACTAAGACAGACAGATAATACGTTACACCAATATGCTAGTAATATACAGTACAGTACATGCTAATAAGCAATAGTTAATAGTGGGAATTGACCATTCACAAAAACCCGCCCCCCTTAGTTACTGTTGCTACCCCCAACAAACAATGCCGCTCTCACGCAACACTCATGTTCTCACGCAGTGAAAAATACATCGCAGAGCAAAGAGGAGACTTACAACACACCAACAGAGAACACAGAGCAGGTTACTTCTGGTATGAAACAAGGTCTCAGGACTCTGAGTGTTAATAAATACAGTATTGTGGCTCTTTAATGACAGATCACTCAGTTAAAGTGCCATGCGAACCAATCCTCCTTTCATATTTACTTTAAGCACAAAATGAACACGAATAACTGTGGAACACAATGTTTTTCAAGTTTAAGTCCACCGAAGTCAATCTACTCTCCTGTCTGATTTGTGGTTGGGATACAGCTGCGGCTCCTGAGCATGTGCACATCAATATAGCACATTTTTTGTCACACTGTACACCAATAATTACTGTTTCTTCATTATTGTTTAGGATCGGGGTAGGTGTAGATGTTAATAAAACACAATCTAATAGGTAAATTTTTTTATTTATTGTTAGTTTCCAGCCATAGCTGTCAGACAAGATAGTGGGTTCGGCGTTATGATTGGTCAGATCACCTGTCAATCAAGCTCTTTGCGAACAGTCAGGTGGTCCCTAAAATAAAGTGTTACCCTGTATCCACTGTTTCAGTTTTACTTAGTCTATTAAAAAACCTATTACTTAGAGACTTGTGTACTTGCGTCAAACAATTAAAATAATATATATATATATATATTTTTTTTTTTGAAAAAATATGAAAGGGGGCAATGTAAGGGTCAGGTAGAACTTGTTTGGATTACACTGAAAAATACATTATAACGTGTAATCATCTATAAAGGGAGGAAACAGAAGCAGATTCTTCACTCTCACATGTGCAAAACAGATTCGCTGTTAATATTCAAATGTTCTATATTAAATGACTGATTATGAAATCATTAATTAAATTATAAAATACACTTTATGGGTGTAATCTTAATTTATTATCAATGCTTTGCTGCTGATGTGAGTTTTGTTGGTTTGGCTTGGTTTTGCTGAAGAGAGTGTGGAACTTGCTACACTGTACGAATCTCTTCTTATAGCTCGTGTTGCACTGAATTTGCATTTCGTTCCACTTTATGCATATTTGTTACTTTCAGTGTGAATTGATTATTCATGTGCAGACTGCATCTCATTGTACTTTCTGTTTAAATAGTTCACACTAAAGAAAGAGAAGGAAGATGGATTCCACTCGAAGCAAAAGCAAACCCTGTATGATGAGGTGTCAGTGTTTGCTTTGGTAATGTGCTGACATTTAATGCTGCTTAACTACAGGAAAGTGTTCATCAGTCGTCCTCAGGCTGAGCTTAGAAGAGAGTTTAAAGATCTGGGAGTCTTTGCCTGCAGTTTGAAAGAGAGGGAAGAAATCTTCTCTCTACTGAGAGCTGCTCAGAGTATCAGCAGCTGATAGCAATTAAGATTCATACACAAGACTAACTATTGATCAGTGCTTCAGGCCTGCAGAAAGTGCATGGAGGATCTGTGTCTCTCATTCTCAAACGAGCACCAGCTGTCCTCAGGGTCCAGATCCGTCATGACACCTGACCCAGCGCATCTGGACCCATCACTTCCTCTCCGCACACGAGGACATCGTGCCCCTTCATTCACATGCACACTTTCATCACTTCTCCACTCGGCCCAACTTTCCATACAGACACGGTCAGTTTACAATCATCATGCAAACGCCTACCAGTAGTGAGATGAATTGATTTATTCTGACCCTAACCCTAACCCTAACCTGTAAAAATACACAGCTTCATAAATCCAACATTAAAGCAACAGGCATTAATAACATACAGGATACATTTGCTTCCTGTATATTAAGTGGGTGACTTCTCATTATGCAGTGAAAAATGTTGGCATGATCCATTAAACACTTCATGCATAATTTAGTTTTTTTTTTACATGGATTTGAGTACAGAACAGAAGTGTGTGGAAATGAGGCCAATCAAGAGTCACGGCACCGCACTAATCCAGTTAGTCGAGTGTGGAGTGAGTGAGGCTGACATGAAACCAAACTTCACGAACACGAGTCTTCTCAAACGTTGTGTTGCTGTTCTCCGCTGTGCCTCTGGGTGAGCGTCTCTCACAGGCTCTGCAGCCTCTCACACACTCTCTGCTCAATCCTTCTGAAGCTAATAGAGCAATACCTGAGTCATTACTGGGTTACCATGATCTTCACTTCAGAATACTGCTCCGGATGAGTAGTAATTCCTTCAGAAGGATGGAGTAACACTGGAGTCATTCATTCTTACAACAGCTGCTAATGAAATCCTAATCATAAAGCAGAGAATCTTCCAACCAGTCGTAATAGTTTGAGATATTTAAAAGAAACTGAGGTAGAAACTCATTTACACACATCATGGCGCCGTCCCCTATGGTGACATAGTGCTGCTCTATCTGTCGATATGTTTGTTAGTGTTATGTTTTCGAGCACTATAGCTTCCTGGACTGTCATCCAGGTATGTGGTGAGCGGTGTATTTCCTTTATTTTTATCTGAGCACACTAAGGCAATTCCCTAACAACTTGCACCGAGTTGTATGGCAATAAAATATTGAATCCTAAATACTGTTCTAAATAAATAAACCACTGCATAGTTTTCAGTTGTTTGGCATTTACGGTATGGTTGATGAATGGAAAATCTTCAAGTATCTCTCTTTCTAGTGATCCGGTGATAAGTGTGGACTGAAGCTGTCTTCTCATGTCTCTGTGTTGAGTATTCACTGAGTTACAGTTCATTTTAATGTGGATGTGTATGTTGATTTGACTTTTATTTATATAGCACCATTCAAACAACACATGTTGACCAATGTGCTTTACACCATCTCAATAAAACAATACAGTAATTAAAAAGTAATTAAAATATGTAAATAATAATAATCATTATCATCAAAAAGATGAATAAGCCATTTCAAACAAGTGTGTCTTAAGTTGTACTTTAAAAACATGTACAGAATCAGCGTCCCTAACATGTGGTGGTAAGCTATTCCAAAGTTTTGGAGCAACTACCCCAACTATAACAACTATAACATAACAACTATTAATGACGCGTTTGTAAATGAAGATCAGCGCAGACAAAGGCTGCAGACAGTACTCCTTGTTTGTTATTTTTATTTTATAAGTGCACAAAGTTTTGTTGTTATTATGTCTGTATACAAAAAAAGTAGACCCTTTACAGATTCGATTGATGTATTGCTCTTATCCGCTTTAATTAGGGTCGTAAATGATCTTCTTATCGCGGCGGATTCTGGTGCATGCAGTATTTTGGTCTTGTTAGACCTCAGTGCTGCTTTTGACACTATATGTCACTCTCTTCTGCTTGACAGGCTGGGAAAATTGGTTGGGTCTTTCTGGAGCTGTCCTCAATTGGTTTTGGTCTTATTTAACGAATCGTGCCCAGTTCGTTGGCTTAGGTAACTACAATTCAGATACCGTGCCTGTTCGACAGGGAGTTCCTCAGGGTTCAGTATTGGGTCCAATATTATTTAACATTTATATGCTTCCACTTGGGCAGATCATTAGGAAACATGGTTTTGGGTATCACTGCTATGCGGATGATACGCGCAGATTTACATCACCACTAGTCCTGATGTCCATTGCTCATTAATAGCTTTGCGTGGTTGTTTAGCAGAGATCAGTTTCTGGATGCATAACAACTTCCTGAAGCTGAATGGCTCCAAAACCGAACTTATGCAGATTGGTACAGTGGCAGCTACTCGTAAGGCCGAGCAGATCAGTTTGATTGTTGATTCCTGTACAGTAATCCCCACTACACAGGTGCGAAATCTTGGTGTCATTTTTGATCCACAATTATCATTTGAAGCACACATAAAACACATCTCTAAACCATCTAAAACTGCATTTTTCCACCTGAGAAACAGCTCGACTTAGACCTTTTCTCTCTTTTGCAGACACAGAAAGGCTTATACAAGCCTTCATAACAACTAGGTTAGATTACTGTAATGCCTTGTTCTCTGGCCTTCCAGCTAAGTCGTTGAGCAAGCTTCAGGTATATACAAAATTCTGCCGCTCGTGTGCTCACTTGTACTTCTCCTCGTGAACACATTACACCGGTTCTTTCACAATTACACTGGCTTCCCGTAAATGCGAGAATTGATTTTAAAATTATTATTTTAACATACAAGGCATGGGACTGCACCTGAGTATCTTTGTGATGCTCATCAGTCCTTATACTCCATCACGCTCTCTTCGCTCTACTAAAACTCGCTCTTTCACTTCACCAGCCATCATGTAAGCTAAAGACCATGGGTGAAAGAGCCTTTTCATACAAAGCCCCTAAGCTATGGAATGTCCTTCCTCTGCCCGTCAGAAATGCACCAACGTTGGGTTATTTTAAAAAGTTGATTAACACATTTATTTAAGACTGTCTTTGTCTAATGAATTGTTGTATTGCTTTTGGTGTTTTTATTTTATTTATTACTTTATTACTGTAGCGCTTTGGGTTTAAGAAAAGCGCATTACAAATAAAATGTATTATTATTATCTGTACGATCAAAACTGAAAGTGTAATTTAAGTTCTTTTTCGGGGTTATCAGGAGGAAAATACCCCCAAAACGCGTATACGCGTTAATCGACGTCAGAGGGTTAAAGTAGCAATAATAAAGTAAAAACAAGTTTGTTTGTTTTTTTTTTGGTCCTGTGAACTGGCATAAAAAAAGGAAATTATTTAAATTTGATTTACAGTTAGTAAATAGATATCTGTTACTATAATGATCAAATATAGACCTAAAATGTAAATGTAGTACTAGTTATTTTTCTTGAATTGATTAGTTTTTACATTGATTATGAAAAAAAGAAAAAAGAAAAAACAATACTAGTTGTTGATCAGCTAATAGTGAACTCTTATATTTGACTGGCTGCTATTATTTACTAATTAATTGTAATTGTTGTCAGTGGTAGTTTCTGGGATGTTAATATTGTGTTACTCGTTTGTTCCTGTATAGTTATTCATTAATGATGTTAACATGCTAAAATGCTGCCCTCAAGACTAAATCTAGACCTCTTTAACAAATCCCTTTCTTGCAGACATACTGTATGGAAATATCTTTCATTAAATATATAGTTCTCATGTATAGGCTATATTTGTCCAACAAGCTGTTAGGATGATATTATGTCACACTGTCACACATCCTCTGTTAACAAGTGATGTATATGTCAGGTTAATGAGGGATTTTTTCACAAGAAAAGTAAGCTGGAAGACCGTACTTCTGCACACATTATGCAAGTGATGGACAATACAGATCTAAGGAAATGCTTCAGAGTCAGGCAAATGTCTCAGGTTACGAGTGTAACCATGGTCCCCTGAAAAAGAGAACGATGATGCATTCGAGATGCTGCATTGGAAGTAGTGCCGCTATGGGAATGCTTCTGCATAATCTGAAACCAGTCTTATAGCACGGCATCATCACACAATAGATAACATCATTGCCCGGAAGCTCTATAAATAGCACCCAAACACAATAATGTCAACTCCTTGTTCCTATCTTGTAGGAAGACCACTGACAATAACACTTTTGAAGCCGCCAACCTCTGAATGATCTCTGATAGCCATAGGTGAAGACTGTCCAGATGCTTCATATGCAAGAGAGATCGCGGGGCTCCTCATCTCACTGACACATGAATAACTCAATACATATCAAACAATCTATAAGAAGAGACAAACAATAGTGATCACGTAATGAAAACAGTTATTCCACACTTGAGTGTTGTGACATTACTTTCGGATCCAATACAGTCACACACAGCATCATCTTTTTAGCTTCAATCTTTCTGAAAATCCTGCAGTCAAATTGTGCCTTGTTTGTAAACAAACTTTTGGTTGAAATGCACCCAGTAAACAAAGTAACGATTTTCTTACTGAGGTGATTCGAGCTTTATTAAAATAATGTTCATCCACTGTTTCCTAATGTTGGGATCAGAAGGAAAGCAGTGAAGAGACTTTCCAGCAACTTCGGCCAGCTAACCTGCTATCTGAGCAATGACATCAGGGGGTGACGCGAGAGCCGACGTGGGTAGACATACAGAATCTCTCTGGACAGCTCTTATGAGTTTAAAGCAAAGTCATCTGGACGTCTATGAGACACGTAACAGACAAGCGCCCAGTACTAAGCACACTAAAGAGCAACATTCGGTATATTTTCTAAGAGTCCGAATCAATGGCGTGTCCTGTCCGAAGAGAGAGGGTTGATGAGTCCACCAGTTCAACCTCCTGATTACATCACAGTATCAACTACACCACGCCCAAAAGCCATAATCCAGTAAACACACATATTCACCATTAAACTAAGAGTGTTATCCTCAGTAAACTCCTAATTTTTCTGATTATTAATAGTTAGTAAAGGTAGTTGCTAAGTTGTAGGTATATGGGTTCGGTTAGGGGATATAGAATATGATTATGCAGATTAAGGCAGTTAATATGTGCCTAATAAGCACTAATAAACAGCCAACTGTTATGGAAATGGTAGTCTCAAACATTATAGCCCAACGAAGGAGAACGTTCAGGAACACTTGTTTAAAATCAAAACTCACTGGAAGAAACAGGAATACATGCTACCAAACACAACCGAAACAAAGGACAGACAGTGAGTAAAAGGAAGCTCAAGGTACTTCAACACCAGAACTAATCAGAACAACTCCGGAAAAACCAGGTCATAAACCAAAAACACTAAGACAGACAGATAATACGTTACACCAAATATGCTAGTAATAACAGTACGTACATGCTAATAAGCAATAGTTAATAGTGGGTAAAGAATTGACCATTCACAAAAACCCGCCCCCCTTAGTTACTGTTGCTACCCCCAACAACAATGCCGCTCTCACGCAACACTCATGTTCTCACGCACAGTGAAAAAATACATCGCAGAGCAAAGAGGAGGCTGTACAACACACCAACAGAGGAAACAGAGCAGGTTTTTACTTCTGGTAGAAAACAAGTTCTCAGGGACTCTGAGTGTTAATAAATACCGTTTCGTGGCTCTTTAATGACAGATCACTCAGTTAAAAGTGCCATGCGAACCAATCCTCCTTTCATATTTACTTTAATAGCACAAAATGAACACGAATAAACTGTGGAACACAATGTTTTTCAAGTTTAAAAATCCACCGGAAGTCAATCTACTCTCCTGTCTGATTTGTGGGTGGGATACAGCTGCGGCTCCTGAGCATGGAGTGCACATCAATATAGCACTTTTTTGTCCACACTGTACACCCAATAATTACATGATTTCTTTCATTATTGGTTTAGGATCGGGGTAGGTGTAGATGTTAATAAAACACAATCTATAGGTAAATTTTTTTTATTTATTGTTAGTTTCCAGCCATAGCTGTCAGACAAGATGGGTGGGTTCGGCGTTATGATTGGTCAGATCCACCTGTCAATCAAAGCTCTTTGCGAACAGTCAGGCGTGGTCCCTAAAAATAAAGTGTTACCCTGTATCCCAACGTTTCAGTTGTACCTTAGTCTATTAAAAAAACCTATTACTTAAGACTTGTGTACTTGGGTCAAACAATTAATAATTAATATATATATATATATATTTATATATATTTTTTTTGAAAAAATATTATTTTTTTTTTTTTTTTTTTTTTGATATGAAGGTAGGCAATGTAAGGGTCAGGTAGAACTTGTTTGGATTACACTGAAAAAATACATTATAACGTGTGTAATCATCTATAAAGGGGGGGAAACAGAAGCAGAATTCTTCACCCTCACATGTGCAAACAGATTCGCTGTTAATATTCAAAAATGTTCTATATAAAATGACTGATTATGCAATCATTAATTAAATTAGAAAATACACTTTATGGTGTAATCTTAATTTATTATCAATGCTTTGCATGCTGATGTGAGTTTTGTTGGTTGGTTTGGCTTTGTTTTGCTGAAGCGAAAGAGTGTGGAACTTGATACACTGTACGAATCTCTTCTTATAGCTCGTGTTGCACTGAATTTGCATTTCGTTCCACTTTAGCATATTTGTTACGTTCAGTGTGAATTGATTATTCAATGTGCAGACTGCATCTCATTGTACTTTCTGTTTAAATAGTTCACACTAAAGAAAGAGAAGGAAGATGGATTCCACTCGAAGCAAAAAGCCAAACCCTGTATGATGAGTGTCAGTGTTTGCTTTGTAATGTGCTGAACATTTAATGCTGCTTAACTACAGGAAAGTGTTCATCAGTCGTCCTCAGGCAGAGCTTAAAAGAGAGTTTAAAGATCTGAGAGTCTTCGCCTGCAGTTTGAAAGAGAGGGAAGAAATCTTCTCTCTACTGAGAGCTGCTCAGAGTATCAGCAGCTGATAGCAATTAAGATTCATACACAAGACTACACTATTGATCAGTGCTTCAGGCCTGCAGAAAGTGCATGGAGGGAGCTGTGTCTCTCATTCTCAAACGAGCACCAGCTGTCCTCAGGGTCCGGATCCATCCTGACACCTGACCCAGCGCATCTGGACCCATCACTTTCCCTCCGCACACGAGGACATGGTGCCCCTTCATTCACATTCACACTTTCATCACTTCCTACACTCGGGCCCCAAACTTTCCATACAGACCGGGTCAGTGTACAATCATCATGCAAAGCCTACCAGTAGTGAGATGAATTGATTTATTGCTGACCCTAACCCTAACCCTAACCTGTAAAACTACACAAGCTTCATAAAGCCAACATTAAAGCAACAGGCATTAATAACATACAGGATACATTTGCTTCCTGTATATTAACGTGGGGGACTTCTCATTATGCAGTATGAAAAATGTTGGCATGATCCATTAAACACTTCATGCATCATTTAGTTTTTTTTTACATGGATTTGAGTACAGAACAGAAGTGTGTGGAAATGAGGCCAATCAAGAGTCACGGGCACCGCACTAATCCAGTAGTTCGAGTGTGGGTGAGTGAGGCTGACATGAAAAACCAAACTTCACGAACACGAGTCTTCTCAAACGTTGTGTGCTGTTCTCCGCTGTGCCTCTGGGTGAGCGTCTCTCACAGGCTCTGCAGCCTCTCACACACTCTCTGCTCAACCTTCTGAAGCTAATAGAGCAATCCTGAGTCATTACTGGGTTACCATGATCTTCACTTCAGAATACTGCTCCGGATGAGTAGTAATTCCTTCAGAAGGATGGAGTAACACTGGAGTCATTCATTCTTACAACAGCTGCTAATGAAATCCTAATCCTAAAGCAGAGAATCTTCCAACCAGTCGTAATAGTTTGAGATATTTAAAAGAAAACTGAGGTAGAACTCATTTACACACATCATGGCGCCGTCCTATGGTGACATAGTGCTGCTCTATCTGTCGATATGTTTGTTAGTGTTATGTTTTCGAGCACTATAGCTTCCTGGACTGTCATCCAGGTATGTGGTGAGCGGTGTATTTCCTTTATTTTTATCTGAGCACACTAAGGCAATTCGGTGACATAGCTTGCACCGAGTTGTATGGCAATAAAATACTTGAATCTAAATACTGTTCTAAATAAATAAACCACTGCATAGTTTTCAGTTGTGTTTTGGCATTTACGGTATGGTTGATGAATGGAAAATCTTCAAGTATCTCTCTTTCTAGTGATCCGGTGATAAGTGTGGACTGAAGCTGTCTTCTCATGTCTCTGTGTTGAGTATTCACTGAGTTACAGTTCATTTTAATGTCAATGTCAATGTCAATGTCACTTTTATTTATATAGCACCATTCAAACAACACATGTTGACCAATGTGCTTTACACCATCTCAATAAAACAATACAGTAACTTAAAAGGTAATTAAAATATGTAAATAATAATAATCATTATCATCAAAAAGATGAATAAGCCATTTCAAACAAGTGTGTCTTAAGTTGTACTTTAAAAACATGTACAGAATCACAGCGTCCCTAACATGTGGTGGTAAGCTATTCCAAAGTTTGGAGCAACTACCCCCAACTATAACAACTATAACATAACAACTATTAATGACGCGGTTTGTAAATGAAGATCAGCGCAGACAAAGGCTGCAGACAGTACTCCTTGTTTGTTATTTTTATTTATAAAAGTGCACAAAGTTTTGTTGTTATTATGTTCTGTATACAAAAAAAGTAGACCCCTTTACAGATTCGATTGATGTATTGCTCTTATCCACGTTAATTAGGGTCGTAAAATGATCTTCTTATCGCGGCGGATGCTGGTGCATGCAGTATTTTGGTCTTGTTAGACCTCAGTGCTGCTTTTGACACTATATGTCACTCTCTTCTGCTTGACAGGCTGGAAAATTGGTTGGGTCTTTCTGGAGTTGTCCTCAATTGGTTTCGGTCTTATTAACGAATCGTGCCCAGTTTCGTTGGCTTGGGTAACTACAATTCAGATACCGTGGCCTGTTCGACAGGGAGTTCCTCAGGGTTCAGTATTGGGTCCAATATTATTTAACATTTATATGCTTCCACTTGGGCAGATCATTAGGAAACATGGTCTTGGGTATCACTGCTATGCGGATGATACGCAGATTTACATCACCACTAGTCCTGATGTCCATTGCTCATTAATAGCTTTGCGTGGTTGTTTAGCAGAGATCAGTTTCTGGATGCATAACAACTTCCTGAAGCTGAATGGCTCCAAAACCGAACTTATGCAGATTGGTACAGTGGCAGCTACTCGTAAGGCCGAGCAGATCAGTTTGATTGTTGATTCCTGTACAGTAATCCCCACTCCACACAGGTGCGAAATCTTGGTGTCATTTTTGATCCACAATTATCATTTGAAGCACACATAAAACACATCTCTAAAACTGCATTTTTCCACCTGAGAAACAGCTCGACTTAGACCTTTTCTCTCTTTTGCAGACACAGAAAGGCTTATACAAGCCTTCATAACAACTAGGTTAGATTACTGTAATGCCTTGTTCTCTGGCCTTCCAGCTAAGTCGTTGAGCAAGCTTCAGTATATACAAAATTCTGCCCGCTCGTGTGCTCATTGTACTTCTCCTCGTGAACACATTACACCGTTCTTTCACAATTACACTGGCTTCCCGTAAATTCGAGAATTGATTTTAAAATTATTATTTTAACATACAAGGCATGGGACTGCACCTGAGTATCTTTGTGATCTCATCAGTCCTTATACTCCATCACGCTCTCTTCGCTCTACTAACTCTCTTTCACTTCACCAGCCATCATGTAAGCTAAAGACCATGGGTGAAAAGAGCCTTTTCATACAAAGCCCCTAAGCTATGGAATGTCCTTCCTCTGCCCGTCAGAAATGCACCAACGTTGGGTTATTTTAAAAAGTTGATTAAACACATTTATTTTAAGACTGTCCCGTCTTTCTCTAATGAATTGTTGTATTGCTTTTGGTGTTTTTTATTTTATTTTATTTATTACTTTATTACTGTAGCGCTTTGGGTTTAAGAAAAGCGCATTACAAATAAAATGTATTATTATTATCTGTACGATCAAAACTGAAAGTGTAATTTAAGTTCTTTTCGGGGTTATCAGGAGAAAATACCCCAAAACGCGTATACGTGTTAATCGACTTCAGAGGGTTAAGTAGCAATAATAAAGTAAAAACAAGTTTGTTTGTTTTTTTTTTGGTCCTGTGAACTGCATAAAAAAGGAAATTATTTAAATTTGATTTACAGTTAGTAAATAGATCTGTACTATAATGATCAAATATAGACCTAAAATGTAAATGTAGTACTAGTTATTTTTCTTGAATTGATTAGTTTTTACATTGATTATGAAAAAAAGAAAAAAGAAAAAACAATACTAGTTGTTGATCAGCTAATAGTGAACTCTTATATTTGACTGGCTGCTATTATTTACTAATTAATTGTAATTGTTGTCAGTGGTAGTTTCTGGGATGTTAATATTGTGTTACTCGTTTGTTCCTGTATAGTTATTCATTAATGATGTTAACATGCTAAAATGCTGCCCTCAAGACTAAATCTAGACCTCTTTAACAAATCCCTTTCTTGCAGACATACTGTATGGAAATATCTTTCATTAAATGTAATATATAGTTCTCATGTATAGGCTTGTCCAACAAGCTGTTAGGATGATATTATGTCACACTGTCACACATCCTCTGTTAACAAGTGATGTATATGTCAGGTTAATGAGGGATTTTTTCACAAGAAAAGTAAGCTGGAAGACCGTACTTCTGCACACATTATGCAAGTGATGGACAATTACAGATCTAAGGAAATGCTTCAGAGTCAGGCAAATGTCTCAGGTTACGAGTGTAACCATGGTCCCCTGAAAAGAGAACGAGATGCTGCATTGGAAGTAGTGCCGCTATGGGAATGCTTCTGCATAATCTGAAACCAGTCTTATAGCACGGCATCATCACACACAATAGATAACATCATTGCCCGGAAGCTCTATAAATAGCACCCAAGACACAATAATGTCATCCTCCTTGTTCCTATCTTGTAGGAAGACCACTGACAATAACACTTTTGAAGCCGCCAACCTCTGAATGATCTCTGATAGCCATAGGTGAAGACTGTCCAGATGCTTCATATGCAAGAGAGATCGCTGGGGCTCCTCATCTCACTGACACATGAATAACTCAATACATATCAAACAATCTATAAGAAGAGACAAACAATAGTGATCACGTAATGAAAACAGTTATTCACACTTGAGTGTTGTGACATTACTGTCGGATCCAATACAGTCACACAGCATCATCTTTTAGCTTCAATCTTTCTGAAAATCCTGCGTCAAATTGTGCCTTGTTTGTAAACAAACTTTTGGTGAAATGAAGTAAACAAAGTACCGAGTTCTTACTGAGGTGATCTGGATCTTTATTAAAAATAATGTTCATCCACTGTTTCCTAATGTTGGGATCAGAAGGAAAGCAGTGAAAGACTGTTCCACAACTTGGCTCTGAACAGCATCTTCTTGTCTTCAGAACATCTTTATTGTTAGGTTTCTGTGTAGATCTGTGCATTCACCTCTCTCGTAAACATTCTGTGTAGACTCTGTGGGCGGGGCTAAACACGCAGTGATGTAGAATCGGTGGGTGGGGCTAAACACGCAGTGATGTAGAATTCCGTGGGTGGGGCTAAACAGGCAGTGATGTAGAATCGGTGGGTGGGGACATGGGGTGATGTAGAATTCCGTGGGTGGGGCTAAACAGGCAGTGATGTAGAATCGGTGGGCGGGGGCTAAACAGGCAGTGATGTGAATCGGTGGGTGCTAAAACGCCGTGATGTAGAATCGGTGGGCGGGGCTAAACACGCAGTGATGTAGACTCATGGGCGGGGCTAAACACGCAGTGATGTAGACTCATGGGCGGGGCTAAACACGCAGGTGATGTAGACTCATGGGCGGGGCTAAACACGCAGTGATGTAGACTCATGGGCGGGGCTAAACAGGCAGTGATGTAGACTCGGTGGGTGGGGCTAAACATGCAGTGATGTAGAATCGGTGGGCGGAGCTAAACAGGCAGTGATGTAGAATCGGTGGGCGGAGCTAAAGTGAAACTTACAGGATGTTTTTATAGTCCAGTGACGACTTATATGCCAAAAGATCAAGGGAATTTTGGTTTCTCAGTTCATGACCCCTTTAAGACAGAATCAAACAGAAGTGCTCCCATATCACTACTTCTGATGCAGCGTGAGTTTCCATGAAGGGAAACTTCTTGATATGTCTTTCTTATTTTTTTCGATTTTGCTTCTCAGATAATTGTATGCTATTCATTTATACAAAAAACACTAATTAACACCTTGTGTTTATGCATGAAATAGTTACTATTTTGATACTATTGATATAATACTATTTTGTAGACAAGTAGTAGTTGTAGTAGTTTGTAGTAGTTTTTTTCCATTTTCGCTCTAATTGATCAGAACAGATAGAATGGTAATATGATACAATAATGACACTGATAAAAACAAAGATAATGTGTGAAAATATTGTGGTCAGATTTAAAGGATATCATCATCACTCTTGAATATCTTTCAAAACATCTTCATCAAAAATGTCAAACTTGTCAAAGTGATTCTAAAATTTCTCAGTGGAGTCAAAGGTGGGAGAATGACATTTCGCTTTACTGTATGTCTGAGCTGTGACTTTTAAATCTACTCAGTAAAAGTGAGGGTTAATGGCATGACTGTGTAGTCTCCATTTAGGAAAGCATTATAAGCAGACTAAACCGAAACTCCTACGCAAAGCCCTTACACAGAGTTGTGCTGCAGCAACTGAAAATAGCCCATGAAAAGCTGCTTATGCAATTGTAGATGTGTGGGGCCCTTGAGAGCATCTCCCCACCGCTTCCAAATCCTGCCCAGCCAGATGAACTATGGGTGCTTACTGGAGCATGTGTGGGAAGAACAAATCACAGAATATACTGCAATAAGACAGGAAACGCTTGTGGGATCTGGGACCCAATCATGAATCGAAATTAGATGAAAGTACAAAAAAGTACAAAAGAACTGCTGAAACATGTGAAGCGCCTGAAGAAATCATTCCAGCATCCAGCAGAAGACAGAGCTGAAAAGACCTGACACAAGCCGGTCCTGTGAGAAGTCGTAATAAACTGTAAGGCCAGCCGCTCACCCGATGAGCACAGAACATGACAGCGTTTATTAGCATCACCTACACGCGTGTCCGAAGGGTGCAGCACATCTGACCTACAGTAAGACTGTCTCCTACAGCACCATCAGCTCCGTCCCCTTCACACTCCTTCACCTGCTGGGTCTGTGCTTTCACCTTTTATGGATACATTTAAAAATAAAATTATTGTTATATGTCGGTTTTGAAGTAAACATTGCCCAAATTTTGTCTCTTCCCTTGTGGCATAACAATATATATATATCTGTAAATATAAAGTAAATATATATATATAGGCTAAATACATGTTGTAAACAGCGAAGATTGTTGTATTTTTTTTTTCTTTTTTCTTGTTGATTATTAATATTAAACCTTTTAGAAATTATATTTTTATTATTACAGTACATGTATTCCTATTTTTAAACTTTTCTTTAAATGTGTTATTTTCTGAATTTTCTTCAAATGTGACATATATTAGAGGGTGAAATATTTTTTTTAAATGCTTTTTAAAAAAAATTAGTTTTTAAAATTATGTTTTAAAAAAACAACAATAACAACAACGACAAAACTGCCCTAAAAAATAACTTTTAAAAATAACAATTATGTTTTTAAAAACATGTTTTCAAACAATAACAACAACAAAAAACTGCCTAAAAATTTATTAAAAGAAAACATAATTATATATATATATATATATATATATATATATATATATATATAAATACATAACAGAATAAAGCAAAAAAGAATAAAAGCTTGGTGCAGAGGTTGCAGAAAAATGCATGATTTAAAGCTGTTTTAAAGCAGAGTGTGTAACCTGAATAATAATTCTTTGCAATCTGTACAAGAAACATCTCATCAAACATTGATTCTCAACACAAACTGATTGTTATGACAAATGATATTAATAACCTCCTCAGCCAGATGAACGGTTTCGACTAGCAGTCCAAACACACCGAAAACTCCAAAATAAAGCTCTAGTCAGCAATATTAGGAAACATTTCAAAACACTTGGGTTTGAACATACACAGGTATAGGTACATAGGAGCTGAAGAAACTGTGACGTTCTTGTTGCTAAATATATCCCCAAAAAATAATATTGTGAATATATAAAAAATGCACTCAATTAAAAGATATCTTTTTGAATCGCTAAATCTCAATATAATAAGCAGCTGGCCCAGCAGTCTTCAGCGCAGTTTTAATGAGCGTGAACTGTGGCACATGCACTTGCAATAACACAAAATGCCTGCTTTTCTCTCTTTCTGCCTGCCACTGAATTCTCCCTGAGCCAGCAGATACATCTGATGCCTCGCCAGCCGCGGCCGTCAGCACACTCTCACAGCATCATTAACACACACTTACTCTTATTCCATTACCTTTTTATTTAAGGGAAAAAATACAACTTCCCACACTCACGTCAACAAACATCAGTAGATATTTCTGGACACACTAAATGACTTTGGGGAAGTTTTCAGCGGAAACTTACAGCACCGTGCTTCATGAAATATGAAATATTCACTGGTTTCCGCAATATGCCGATTGAGCATCTCTCTCTCTCTCTCTCTCTCTCTCTCTCTCTCTCTCTCACACACACACACACACACACACACACACACACACACGTCCACTTATGACTCACAGCGTAATGCACGAGAAACACACATAGCCAACAATCAAAATAAAAACTTACTAAATGAATAAAACTATTGTCACAGTGATGTTGAGTTTGCTCTTGTTTTCATGGACTGTGAGTTATGTTTTTCCCAGTTTCAGTTCTCCTGCCTTGTTTTGTTCTGTTGACCCAGTTTCCCGTTCTTCCCTTGATTGTGTCATTCTGTTCACCTGTGTCTAGTTACTTATCCTGATCTGGTATGTGTATTTAAGTTCCTGTCTGTTCAGTTTCTTTGTCGGGTCTTGTCGCTGTATATATGTGTGTCACCAGCCTCGCTTGTGTGGATATTACCTTTTGTGGATCTATTAAAGACTGTTAAACCATCATCTTCGTGTGTGTTCATTGACACAGCAGTGTGACAACTATATAAATAAATATTTTAATAGAATACAAATTATACCAAAAATGGCCTGAACCTATGTTTGCTAAAATATGTTTGAAAATTGAGTTATGTAAATGTATTTTATACCTGTATATTTTAGCCATTTTTTGAAGAAAAACAAAAAAAATTTCATATGGCTGAATAAAAAAAGTGGATATATTTCTGATTTGTAAATGATGCCACATATCATGCTCAAATGTAGCCGGAGTAATACAGTCATTATTCTGAGTTCATTGTCATCACAGAAGTCAAAGAAATCTCCAAAACAATCGGGCACATGAATCCCAAATTCATATAGCACTGAATTACAGTACAGGACTCTGGCCACAGAATCAGGTCAAAGAGCCTGGAGGAAGCGGATAAAACACTCCAGCACTTCACAGCACTGAGAGCCGCAGAGATTTGGGACAAATTGGTGTAGAGCTGCGGCCCGTCAGTCAGACTGAGAGAACTGGCGCTCGCGGAGCACTTCCAGCTCCTCTGGGACCGCAGCACTTTACCAAAGACAAGCCCAAAGAGCCTTCAAGACTGTGAGGTGAGCACGGGTCCAGTTTAACAGAGCTGTGATCCAAACTAAAGGGGATCTCTTCAGCTGATACACCACTTTCCTGCTGAAGACAGACTCCACTGATGCACCAAGAAGTAAATATGAGTCACGTCTGAGGCCTTTGCACATAAAATGGACCAAAACTTGCTTCATAAATGTGCATGCATTAATGAATGAATGTGAATAGACTGGGTGTACAAAACACATAACATCCGTACATGTGCTCCAGTGAATACACATCTGGAGACTGTTGAGCAGAGCTCAGGCGCTGGTGATTCACAGAAGTGACCAGACTCAATCCTGTGCACTATGAACTGGCCATGTGATGTGTAGAGTCAGCTCTCTTACAGCTGCAGCTGTGTGTGGAGCAGATAACAGCGGTCCTCAACCCATCATCAACATGTCCACTCATTTGCCAATATTCTCAAAGGCCTGGGACATGGACAACTTCAGATCACATACTGGCAAAGATATTATCCTAAATGGGATTTTACAGTTTTTTAAAACTGCTTACATTTTCAAAACTTTGGATTTTTTTTTTTTTTTTTTTTTTTTTTTACACACAATTAAGCAATGCATTCAAAATATCACACACACATCTCAAAAGCAAACATTTGCAAACAGCTTTGTCATAATATTAATTCCTGTTAGATTTGTGTGTGTTAAATAGAGAATTGTGTGTTGTGTTTTGGAAAAAGTGTTTTATGAAATTTTAAAAAACTGAGTCAAAGTCTGAGAATGAGTGTATGGTTTTGCAGATCTGGTGTGTGCTTCTGCTGTTTGAGTGTCAGCTTTCAGAAACTGTGTGACAAGTGAAGATTTTGTGTGTAAGCAGCTGAAAAAAAAAAGAGATTGGAAAATTCGCAAAGATATTACAGCATTTGATCTCTCAGCTTTCGCGGGAGAATAACAGAGTGAATAACAGCGAGAGAGTCCTCATGCAGATGGACTGGATTTCATTAGCAGTGTGGAGTGTGTTTGATTGGTAGTATAAAGAGTTAGAGTGAGTGTGATGTATTTCTTTGGAATTGTTAATGACACACGCCGGCCGGCTCAGACACCCGGGAGCACGCATACATCTGCTCTATATGATTACACCTTCCTACATGTGTTTGTGTGGCCATCTTCTGTCCATTTCTATTCAACAAGACTGTTTTAAACATAACCACAACCCTATTCTCAGTCGTAATCCTGCTGTGATGATCAGTTACACAGACTGCATTTAGCACGTAAGCTGAAAACACAATTAAAGCTTCGAAACCAATGAAAGTCGATTCAATTCTGATCTGTTAGTCACGGCCTTCTTTCAGTCACTGAAATCATAATGAACTGCTTTTTCAGGACAACTAAACTGGGTTATAAGAAAAAAAAATCAGCGTTTCACAGTGAAATGACATGAAAAATAAGAAGAGAGGGAAGCAGTGCTCAGACACGTAACACTAGAGAACTGAGAGAAGACTGCCTTAAATCAGTGTGTTTGAAGAACAAGAGCGGGACGGGACCACACACAGAAACCTTCAGCTCCCATTCTGAGGAATTACTGAAGATAACATTGACCCGTCTGACAAATCACACAATCAAGCTGCAATTCTGCATCGGATGCTTAAATGGTGAAAAGCCTAAAGCACTGTAAAGCCTGGAGCTGCTAAAAGCATTCAGTGTGTCCAACAGCAAACACGAGTCAGTTCATTCCCAAAGGCTGGGTGAGGACTGTAATGACGCCGGTTTTCCATCAGATGTGTGCAATTACAGCTCCATTAGTCTACCTGTTGTGTCGAAGGTCACGGAGAGGCATGACATTTCAGATTACAGCCAATGCAGCTTGACTTCAGAGCAGAAAACAGCAAACGGCTTCTTTCTAGAGAAGGTCAAAACCAAATCAGTCCGAGGCTAAGGTGCAGATATTTTCCTAGACCTGTAAGCATTTGACTGGACAAGTTAGGAGAGGTACAGATGTTTATGAATCCTTACAGAATTAATACATACTGAACTCATGAAATGTATCGGTTGATCTTATGCATTTATGGTCAATGAGATTCATATCTTTCAGTTGGCTCACTTACCTTATATAAAATAAAATAATTTCTCTCTGTTCTGTGTGACGTCTGATGGAAACTCGTTTCAAACGATTACATAAACAAGACGACACTTTAAAACCTTGACATGTTTAACCTTTCTATAATCATTTTAACCATTATTTGCAATATTTATCTTCAGTTTCAAACGCTGTGATTGTAAATATAAAATTAAACTGCACCACAAACGCATCCTAAAATGACCATGAAAGAAATGCTCTGCTGCTCAAGCAGCTTGACGTCAGTGCTGTCAGACGTTCATTAGCTCTCATGCACTGACGGAGACATGCTGTGTGATTATCTGTATAATTGTATAATGTAACAAAAAATATTGACATTTTGAAGCCTGTTTGAAGACATGCTTAGGATACCTACAGAATGGTTACAAAATATATGAATATATGAAACATCTATAAAGAGAACAGTCCTGATAGAGAAGAGCGCTCTTGATAAATGCAGTTGTAGATCCATCGAAACACAAGTGAATGTTTGCTTCTAATATAAAACGAGACAATGTGCCACGGAAGGCTGTGTGTTACTGTGATTTTACCAAGGTAAACAGGTATTGTTAGGCCCAACCTTGAGCTGCAATGACAGAGCTGAACACTAGACTGTATTTAAGACAGTCACGGGTCTTTCTGAAGCAACATCAGATAATGCAGTGTTAAAACACACGCTGCTCAGTAGATCTGACTCAATCCAGAGCCAGACTGAGACTCTTGGGATTTGACTTCCATTGCCTGTAGATTAATTACATCCCCTCCTCATGTAAATTAGATGTCACGACAATAAAGTTTGTATTAATTCTCAATGGCACGCTCCCCGTATAATTTATGGCCGTTATTAAAAACGAAAGCCTGTGTCGTTTCCCAGAAATCACTTTATGTTCCGCGTAGAGCTGCAGGTTAAAGAACAGTAGATGTGAACAAACTCTGACTGAATTCTCATCAGCAAGGTTACTTTAATGATCAGAAATGAATCTGGTTCTGGATAAATCAAAGTTGTAGCGTTCTCTTCGTGCTAGATTATCATTAGCGGCGGCGGGGGGAAGCTGTAGGTGAAGCAGACAAAGAGCGCATCAATCAGCTGTTGTTTTCTCTGCAGGGGTCCGGCTGTGTGCTGATGGCAGCGGACGCTGATGGATAGTGTTACCTCGTCGCCTACAGAGGGGGTTTATCCTCATTACACTAGCCGCTTCACCCAGGCACATCTTGTTAAAGTGCTATTCACTCAACGACTGCAACAGCGTTTAGCTTCAGATGCTTCACATACAAACACAAGAAGCTCCAGAGATCTGCTGAAGGTCAGACCGCAGCCAATGAGTGAAGAACTACTGCGTCCTCAGGAAGTTTTTATCAGAATATTAAAAGTGAAATTATTTAAGATTAGTTCCTAATTTCTATCTGTCACTAAGTGAAAAATGAGACGGCAGGGCAGCCATTAGAACGCTGTTATCAGCACACTGCAGTTCATACAGAGGTAATGACTCTAATTACTGACCGCCTCTATACATCAGCAGGCCTTCCTACTATATACTGCATATATACAGTGTGTGTGTGTGTGTGTGTGTGTGTGTATATATGTTAGTGTTGTCAAACAATTAAAAAAGTAATCACATTTTTTTTTTAAATTAATCCCACCTAACATTAACATTTTTAAATATAATTTTATATTGCAATGATTTCACATTCAATCTTTAAATTAATGTACAAACAACATAAAGACAGTATATTTTTAAAAATTTGTTTAATGGCATCTTTTTTATGATTGAAGGCCAGTATCACTGATACCAATTAATACTGATTTCCATATAATACATTTCCCCCCTAATATTAACCATAGACATTCAACATTACATTATAATTAAGAGCTATCAATTTTAACATTTATTAGAAATTTATTTAAACAATAACTTCTAATTTAAGTAAACGTAAAACCCATTATAATAAAAGTCATATTTAGCTAGGCTACCTGTGCCCCTCAGCAGAAATATACAGAAATTTGATAAAGTTATCAAGCATTAAATTCTAAGCTAAATACAGAAGAATCCTTAAAACTTATTTTTTTTCTTTTGTTCTTGATGAACAGACGTCACAGCAGCTGGTTATGAGGTTATTTTGGCTGCTATTACTTTAAGAGCTGCTGCTGCTGAACATGACGCTGATCTGACACGCATGGTATTTTCTCTCAACTCTCTTCACCTATTCTGACCCACTTCAGTGTCTACTAATGAGCTGGTGAGTTGATTCGGGTGTGTTAGACGAGGGAGACAGTGCTAGGATGCTCCAGGACAGTTTGGAACACATGTTCTTAATGTAACTCATATATAACATATTATATGTATGAACAGTTTTAAGGCAGCTTTAATCACCTTTTTGGTAACTTCATGACTTAACTCTGAAGTCGATTAACGCGTATACGCGTGTTGAGGCATTTTCTCCTGATAACCCAGAAATTAACTTAAATTACACTTTCAGTTTTGATCGTACAGATAAGAGCAATACATCAATTGAATCTGTAAAGGGTCTACTTTTATTTGTATACAGACATAATAACAACAAAACTTTGTGCATTTATAAAATAAAGATAACAAACAGGGTGCGCTGTCTGCAGCCTTTGTCTGATCTTCATTTACAAACGCGTCATTAAAAACTAATGCGACCACACCCCCGCGCTGAACGCTCTATTGATATTGTAATGTTCCACGTGAAGCTCTCGGCTTGTAAATGCCCATACCACAGAAAACAAAGCAGTGAGACTGTTCATGTTTTTTTTTCTTTTATTTTACTGTTTGCTTCGCGATGAGAGGAATAAGACATAATTCACCCCAAGAAGATGCGCTGAGGATTACCTCAGGATTTGAGTTTTGGATTTCCTCAGAAAAAAGAATGAAGCGCTTTATCCAGCAGAGATCATAAACATGAGGATTCTAAATATATAATCTAAATATATAATCTAATAATAAATTTATAATCTAGGCTATTTGAATATATTTTAAAATGTAATTTATTCCTGTGATCAAAGCTAAGTTTTCAGCATCCAGTCTTACTCCAGGTGTAACAATATACACTATACCCTTCAAAAGCTGGGAGTCAGTATTTATAGAAATTAAAACTTTTATTTAGCACACACGATAAATAAAAACAATCAATACGATAAATGTTACAAACAATGCTGTTCTTTCAATTTATCAAAAAAAAAAAAAAAAAAAAAAAAAATATTCTCAGCTCTTTTCAACATTAATAATTTTTTTTTTTTTTTTTTTTGAGTAGCAAATCTGAATATAAGAATGATTTCTGAAAGATTGTGTGACTGGAGTAATGATGCTAAAAATTCAGTTTGAAAGTCAGCTTTGATTTTTCCTAATAAACTGTTTAACTGCACTCACAAGTGAATATTAAATTATGTTGTGGGATAATTAAATATATTCTAAATAAACTACAAACATAAAATTATATACATTTATTTTGTCCTCACATTCTTTCTTGTAACTCATCCCTCTCGGTCACTCACCTGGCTGAATGGCTCATTATGCAGCTCATTATGCAGGTCTTTGTCTTCTCAGGTGTGAATCACACAAATATTCATGATAGTTGACGCCCGATTAATATGCACTTTTGATACAAAAAGTGTCTTAGAAATTTTAAATTAATCTATTGTTTTCTGTGAGTGAGTAAACAAGATGATTTTCACATCATTTTGAAGCAAAAATTCTAGGCTACAAGCTCCAGGTTTGACAGTCTTGTTCTCTAGGTGTTTTATAACCTATTTTCGTGACTTCAAAATTATAGTTTTTTACTAACCACGCATAAACGTTGTTTTCTCAAAAACACAATCATGTACATGCATGCTATTTACATATTATTGTAGCCCCGTTTTCTACTGATTACAGTGTTATTAGACTTTAGCCATGTATCTATTTATAAGCAACTGAAAAAAGCACAAAATCTGGGGAAGTCAAAATTTCTCCAGGCCCCCAAAACACCTTAGACCTCAGAGGGTTAACTGATAAACTTGATATTGATACTCTGGTGCCATTGTGCGTGCAACTGAAGAGCACGCGCTACGAGCACAGTACTGTTTCCGCGCTCGTTTGATTCGCTCCTGCCGCAGAGTGAAGTTTGAGTGCGGGTCTGAAACGATGTGCTCATAAAGACGTTCTGCAACTGAGTAAATGCACTTCTTGTCCAAAAACAAAAAGAGACACATATACAGTATAAATATATATAGTTTCAATGGATTACAAATGTTATACAAGGCTTTTTTTTTTTAGATATAAGTCTCTACTGTTCACTAAGGCTGCATCTATTTGATGAAATATTGAATAACTGTAAACTGTAATATTGCATAATATTATTACAACTCAAAAAATCTGTTTATTACAACTAAAAAAAATCACATCTGTTTTCTATGTGAATATATTATAAAATGTAATTTATTGCTGTAATCAGATTTTTTTTTTTTTCATCATTATTCCGGTCTTCAGTGTGAATTCTATTTTTTTAGGATTCTTTCATCAATTTAAGATAAAAAAAAATATATTTGAAAATCTTTTGTAACATTTATCCCCAACATTTAATAACATTTAACATTTAATAACATTTAATCCCCAGCTGGAGTGCGCATGAGCTCCTCTTGAGGGCACATCATCCTGTACCTTGTCATTCACTCAGGACTCCATTGTGAGTTCATTTATGAACTCTTCGTCTGTCCTGACGAGGTCAAGGAGACCGTCAGGGAATCCCCTGTCCTACCCATCTTGGCCCTAGAAGCCGATCATGAGTCTGTCCTGTCCTGATTAAGGAGGTTGATTCTGAACTCTGCCTGTCCTGTAAAGTTTCTGAACTCTTAGTTTGTCCTGTCACAGTGAAGGAGACTCTCATGAGCCGCTGCTCTCTTCTGTAGTCTCAGTCATTCTTTCACAGACACGCTGGGGCTCTCATCAGCTTTCTCTTTCTCTTGCTCACTTTCAGTGATGATCAAACTATGATATTGTGTTGAATCACAATACCTCAATATTGTGTCCCAGTTGTCCCAATTTGTGTACTTGCACACTATATTCTATGCCTGACACTGACAGTTCAAGTGCACAGAAAAAGTGCACTTTAAATACTTGAATGATGCACTTAACTTTTTTTAACAAAAAAAAAAATGAAGTTAGACATCAAGGGTCACAGCTTTAATTTCATATGTAACAGTTATAGGGTATAACAGGGCTAAATGCACATTTTACTTTACTCTCCTTCAGACTACTGATGGCACAAAAAATCACCTTTGGCTGATCACTGACACGATCACAGACAGCAGCACAACATAACAGAAGAACTTTGCAACACACGGTGTTTGAGGTAAAAAAAGGCCAGCTGTCGGCACATAATAAAGAGCTTACTGACTTTGCCCTTTGTTAACATGAAACAGTTAGATTCAGATGGGAAATATAATTTATTAAATTGGATGTCCATCTGGGAGATAATCACCATATATATAATGAACCATCATTTTTAGAAATATATTTTTTATTGACATATTTAATGTTACTACTCAAAGCTATGTTAAATTATTATGGAATCTCCTTTAATGCTTTCAGAATCTCTACTTTTTCACATAATTTTGTTTCCGAAATTTTTAAATATACATTTAAATGAAACTATATTTATTGAATAAAAATAAATAGTACAAACTTTGCTAAAGTGATTGTTTTGAACAAATATTAACTTCTATTATTAACTTCATTATTCAAAGCGCATTAGTTAGCTGGTGTGTTTGTTTGCCTTTACTCCATGTTTGGTGCACTTCATGACCACTTCATATATTTATATAATATTTAAACAAAACAAACCACTTTAAGATTTATTTTCACACCAAATCTGTTGCTCCATTATTGTTCAATAAAAACTTACACATATATTTCTGCAATCATACATTATGGGAGGCATGTAAAGCATATTTTTTATGCTTTTTTTATTTTTATTTCTTTTATAAAGCAGAAATGATGATGTTTTAAAGAACGTCAGATAACCAGTTTTAGTGGCCATTGACCTCCAGTGTACAGACAAAAGAGACATTTCTTCAGACATTTACTCAGATTTTTTAACTTTATTCATGTAAATTTGCTTGTATGACCACGTTCACCATCAGATCTTTTTTTAGCAGTGTGCTCAGGACGTTGAAGTTCTCCAGAGCTCAAAAATCCATTAAAACACTTTAATAGAGGTCACTTAACTGTACATACAGATAATTATATCCCTCTGCACAATACGCGAAGGTTATAAAAGCCATTGCACTTTAATGGACAAAACTTTAAGTTTTTAACAGCTATTTGTCAAACTATGGTACAGTTACCTGGAGTAAGAAACTATAGAGCAGAATCCAGCACTGACTTTACTTTAGAGCAAATATGAGCTCATGAATTCACAAGCTGTTGAGGAAATCTGATGTATGTGTCACATCACAGCACATCTACATCATGACTTGGACTAATGTATCTATGTAAGATAAGATTGACTTGAAACATGAAATGTGTTCTAAGAAATATGCAGCGCACTGTCATTTATATTCATTCACAAAAGAACAATATATATGTCCCAACTTTCTAAGGTGTTGACATTTATTTGTTGATTGTGCTATATTATTGTTTATGACATCTTGTAATTGTCTTAAACAGTAAGTCTGTATTGATTTTTCATGTTCCTAATTGCACACATGTCAGATGAACATCTGTTGAGTGAGTAATAATCACAGCACAGGAAGAGCGGTTTACTCATCTGTTCATGGAGCAATTAAAATGTAGTCAAAATGAAAGGGAATCGCCATGAATTCCCACAGCAGACAAACATTAGAGGAAACTGCCTTGTCTGTCATCTGCTTCTGTTTACGATCGTATCACTGCTGTGATGTTCCTTTCTCACACACTCACACACACACACACACACACTCACACACTCGCACACACACACACACACACACACACTCACACTCACTCACACACTCACACACACACACACACACACACTCACACTCACACACTCACACACACACACACTCACACACACACACACACACACACACACTCACACACTCGCACACACACACACACACACGTTTGTTGTGTTGTGTATTGTAAAACCTCACTTATATAACTTATAAGTGATTGTGAAGTTATTACAAACATAGTGCACTCTAAAAAACGCTGGGTTATTTTTTCAACCCAAATGCTGGGTTGAGACCACTGGGTAGGACGCTGGGTTGTTTTAACCCAATTTTGGGTTGAAAATTGGTCTTGATCATAACCCAGTGGTGCTGGGTTGGGAACGCGGACGTGAAAGCGAGCACACGTCACGTTAACATCAGACGACGCCAGTGCGAGAAGCCGCCATTTTCTCAGCGTGAAAGAAGCGAGAAGCGAGTGAAAGACATTATGGTAAGTAAAGATTAAAAATGTAAAGTTATCATTCATTGTTTATGTCCGGGAGTGTTTTGAGGTTTCATGGAAGGCGGAAATAAAAGAGCTGATATTGAAAAATACATTGTGAGGTTTTCGCCTCAGAAACGGAGGTCTCTTTTACTGAACGGAAGAGGTAATGTTACTTTTAATATAACGTCCGTGAGTGTCTTATGTCATATTTACATTAGATTTTACAATATCTGCACTTTTTGAGGTGTTAATAGACGGTTATTAACACATCTTTATGTTAATTTGTTATCTTATTTTTCACAGTTAAACTGAATGTAGTTTCGTAAACGAAACTGTGTTATGTAATAAAGACTAGCATAATTATTTTGAGGCTGTTGAAGTGGTAACGTTAATTGTTAAAAGTATGTTTTGAAGGTAATATTTCAGACTTGTTGAGCTCGTGTCTTCATTGTGTCCGTGTAGTTAAGGACACAGAAGTCTGCTTGTGTGAGGAGGAGGCGGTGTTCTCAGCTTCTTCTGAAGAGAGGGAAAGTAACATAAACTTCATAATTACATCATGTTATCATTTTTTATTTTTAACTAAGACTAAAAGAATGTGTGTTTTTGTAGATGTTGAAGGCCAGAGACATAGGAGAGCATCATTCTTTTGAGACTGATGTGAGTTATTTTTAGAAAATAAATGTTTCTGTTGTGTCCTGCCTGTTTACTTCACATTTTGATGCAACAACAGTGTGATTATGTGCTCATATTTCATGAAAACCATTGATGTCTGTGTTTTTCATTGCAGAACTCAGACCAACTTTGGAATCTTGTGGTTTTGATTTTGATAGTTCTTGTTTTTGGTTTTTTTTTGTTATAGTTATTGTTAAAATCATCTACTTGACCTCATGTCATTCTAAACCTAAAAGACTTTTGTCTGTCTTTAGACTACAAATTAATATATTTTACATTTTCTCATAATTTTTTGTTAATCCATTGAGAGTCTAGATAATCAGTATTTTCAAGTCTCATAAATACAGAGTTATTGTAGAAGTAATCCATTCCGATATTTATATATGAATAAATCGTGAATTATATGATAGTGAACATGTCTGTTCAAAAGAAAATATTGGTCTCCCAGACTAGAAATGGACAAAAATTAAGAGAATATTATATATTTATTTGTGTTCCAAAAATTTGCACAGTTTGTAAGGGTCTGGAACAACATGAGGGAGTAAATTATGACCATTTTCAAACTAACCCTTTGAAGAGCAGCCCTCCACGTACATGAACATTCGTGAGGTATGTGAATGTCATGTCTGTTTGAATGTTTCAGTAAAGAAGTAGCTTTCTGAAAGCAATATATTTATTCAAACAATATCACATGCCCTCACACTAGTGCTGCCATTACAGCATTCTAGAGCGCTGTGGTACACAGAGACATTAAACAACCACACAAAGTGTTGAAACTTTAAAACAGATTATTTACCTCTCCTTACTGATGTGAATACACCTCTATCTGAAAATGGATAGTTTAATTAAATGTTTTCTTTTTTCAAATGTTTTTCTCTCTTTAGGCCACTGATGAAGAGCAGGCGGAGACTGGGATGAATGCTGGTCAGAGAAGAGAATGTCCTTTCCTCTAAACTGATGCAGCAGTGGTTATAAAGGAGGACGCTGCCCTGGATGCTGTGCTGATGGGGCTTCTTCAGGACTACATCAATTATGCTGAAGAGATCATGAAAGTTGACAGTGATGCATGATCTGTATTCATGGACTATGAATCAAACTGTAAGTATATTATTTGTAAAAACAAAATGTTAAATGCTTGTTCTGTGCTGTTCAGTAGAAATGGAGTTTACACTCTGTCATTCATACACATGCGTCTGTTAAATGTTATAATATCAGTGTTAATGTTGTGGTTTATTTGTGTACTGTCATGCCAGAATAGTTTATAAAGAACTTAACTTAACTAATTGTACAATTATTGTATAATAGTGTTTTTGTATATTTTTATACAATATATAACATTTACCAAAAAAGTCCAGTTTGATCTTAAGTTATATTCAACAAATATTCAATGCTTTATTTATAAACTCTGTAGCTGTTAATGCCATACTTTTCTGCATTTCTTCTTACATGCATGTTACTTTTTGACTTTGTTCTTGTTTTTAATAAATATTTACCTTTTGATAGTTATTCTTTGTGTGTAAAATTGATTTTAAAATGAACAAGATTTGTAGGTTTAATGCCTAGCTCGATTTGGGTTCATGTTGGTCTAGCAGTGTAGTAATTTTAAACCATAAAAAAGCTGGATTCATCCCTTTTTGACCAAGTGCTGGGTTACAAAATAACCCAAAGTGGGTTGTTTTCAACCCAGCAGTTTTTAGAGTGTGCTTATAGGAAATCAATCACCAATGAAGTCATGTTAGTTTGGGCAGGAGATTCAGGTAAACACAGGTATTGTTTACATCTTACGTCTATGGAGTCAAGTCAAGGCCACACATACTTGCAAAATAATTGAAGTTTTGCAAAAGAAAATAAAAGTGTTCAGAAAATTCTTACAATTCTTTCGAAATAAAGAATTTCAAAAGAAAATGAAGTTTTGCAAGAAAAAGATAAGTTTTGCAAACAAAAATAAAGAATTGCAAAATATAAATGAAACTAACTTCGTTTTCTATTTACATTACTCCTGACATAAATTAAGAAATTACTGTAACTGTAAGATAAAAAAAAAATTAAGCTTGAGTCTTAGACCTTTTTTTAATCAAGTATAGTTAATTACATTGTTTTATATAAAACTAGCAGTAACTGTGAACTAAAGCAAACAAAGAATGCTTCTGTGTGCTGGCGTCCTCCCACATGTTAACAGATTTTAAACAAACACTTTAATACAGATATTGTTAACAAAACAATACATATTTCAATGCTATAAAAGTGTGCACACTGAGAGAAATAAACAGCAGATGTTCATGTTAGCATGTTAGAAACTTTATTAACCTGAGCAAACACTGTCAATACTAATATAGTTAATAAAACGAAACCATGCATGTTGTAATGCTAGTGAGTAAAAGGAAATGATCCACCCACATGCCTCTGCTCAATGACGGTGCCTCAATCAATTCTAGGGAGGCGTGGCCAGTTGTTGTACACGCCCCCATCCCTTGACTCCACCCCCATGTCAAAACAGTGCCAGAAAGTGAGACATGCTGAAACGTGAAGCGCAAATGGAAAAAACATTATCGCGAGCTCACACTTGACTGAAACGCAAAATAAAAGCAGTGCTGCAAATAAATTGGGAGCTATGGCCATGAAAAATCATTGCTTTTGCTCTGTTTCATTTATATATTGTGAGTCTTTATTTTGGTTTCCAAAAAGCACATTTACTTTTTCTTAATACTTTAATTTTCCTTTGCAAAACTTTATTTTCTTTTGCAATACTTTAATAATTTTGCAAGTATATGTGGCCCTGATTGGACTCCATAGACATAAATCAATAAATAGATACATGAATAAACAGAATATGGTCAAAGGTTGCAGCCCTACTGAAACTCCTCATCTTTCTTTAAATTGGTCACTCACAGTAGATCTACCACACACAGCTTCATTAGACGTCCAGGTGCTTTTGTTCTGGGAGGTTGAAAATCAGTAAACTAAAACATATATTTTCCAGCTGGCATACAATTAAAGAAATGAACGCCTCCAAAGAAATGAACTGTGCGTGAAAGTGAAAACTCTCTGCCAGTGAAAACTCAATTAGTGCACTTAATCGGAGCCAGTTGAGACGCATCCAAAGCTCGTTTATCTGTGACTTTGTGTTTACTTTTCACTTTTCACATCAGTGGTGGCATGAACTGCACTATCATAAAGCAGTAAGCTGATCGGGGTCATGCCTTACTCTGATTTTACCACGATTATAGGAAGTTTTTTGGCAAAATAAGAAGCTGGCGTCCGGTCAGATTTGAGAGCTGGAACTATCCACTTAAAAACACTTTTTGGCAGTTCCAGAGCATCTCCATCTGCTTCCCATCTCACTCAGTCAGATTACAATCAGCCAAATACTCACATTCTGCCTTGTGCTATTTACTCTAATGGAGCCGATGCATATTTTTTTTTGTGAGAATATTTCATGAAAGAAATCAATCTGAAAAACTGTAAGATGCATTTTGATAATTGGGGATGTCTTGTGTCTGCACAAACAGTGTAAATTCCTTCAAAGTGAAATGTCCAGTGAGTGGCGCTAAAATGTGTGTTAAATAAGTGATCATGGCCATGTTTTTATTACGTTGATACAGGCACATATTGTTGTGTTTGTATTAAAATTGCTTCAGGTATTGCAGCAGTTCAGAATTCAGAGTGTCACTAAAAAGTTAATGCTCTATTGTTTTGGAAAATAACAAACACCTTACACCAAACTCAACCTCAAACCCAGCTGATAGTGTTAATGAATGCTAAAGTCATATGTGTCCCTGCAGCACAAAAGCAGTCATAAGTAGCACGGGGATATTTGTAATAGACAACAATAGACAACAACACATTGTATGGGCCAAAATTATATATAAAAAAAAAATTATCCATAGAGGCACGTATTTCTATTGAAACAACAACAGTGTAGTTTTAAAAACTTGCCCATTTTCAAGAGTTTGTGTTCTTGGGCTCCTGAAATGGCATTGTTGTGTGAATCACTGGCCAAACGCACAAAAGCTTTCTGTTTTCAGTTGAAATGGCGTCGTGTAAACAGCGCCTGAGACTAGACGTGATGGCAGGTACAAACTGTTTATCCACTTCCAAATGAAGCAGACAATGATATTCTTCATACAGCTAATCATGATTACTAAAGGAGCCAACACACTACATGGAAACTCATGGTTTTATGATTGTGCAGATGCATTGTAGTTGTGTATATAGTATATTATGTTTATTTTTGTGTGTCAATATGGTTTGTTGTGTGTGTTTGTTTTATTGTTGTTTGTGTTCTTGGTTGTTGGTAAGTAATTTAAAAAGCCGTTATTTGCACACACAGTTGTTCCCTAGAGACGGTCTAATTAAGTCTGCAGTAGTGTCACATTAGACACAACACACGCCGTCAATGAAAGACAATCACAGCCTTCACAATTCACTCTATCCCCTGCGTGCTGGAGAGCTCATGTGTGATTACAGAGATCTGTGTGTAGTTGTGTAATATTAGAAGGTCATACTTCACCCCAAAATCAAAAGAAAACAAACATGAACGAGAAATTATATTTAGATTATTAAAATCTATAATACATTGTTAAAAATGGTTTCAATAATTATGATCTTAAGGAGCTGTTTCTACCTGATCTCTAGTTTTGTTGATATAGCCTTTGATATAGGTTTGATGTCAAAAATAATTTGGACTTGAATAAGATCAATTAGTTTCAGATGTTACCACATGAAGCACATGACATAATAAAAGTCCTTTGCTGCCATTTGATGTGAACTAGTCTATTAGATTGGAAAACAGCTATAAAAGTGTCTTAAACATCATAAAAGTGCATCAGAATGCAGGTTTTCCTGATTTTAAATAACGTCTGGCTCTGATGTATTTACACTTTCAGTAAGTCAATCACCTCTGCGTATGCTTTCTGTTCCATTTATTACACGACGAGTTAAAATAGAGAAACTATTAGCTTTTCTAATAAAGTGTGTCTGAATAATCCCACGCTTCATTACGCTCCTCATCGCTTCACATTCCTCCGTCTACCGCCAACCCAGCTGAGGAGCAATTTTCAAACAATGGCCTTGTTGAGAATGTGATGGATGTCGGCAAAAATTAATTATCCAGCTCATTACTGAGTGAGAATAAATCTTTGGCTTTCATCTGGAGACCATCAGAGCTGATAAGAGAGCCGCAGCGGGCTTCATCAGGAAATCTGTCAGCTTGTTGAATGAGTAAAAGCGCCGTACTGAACACAGAACAACTGCCAGGATGGGTCTCCTGCTTACAGTTCTCATTCTACAGGGGCTTTTACTGAGCAAAACAATAAAAGTACACATCCTGTAGAGTACCATAACTATAATAAATATATATATATATATATATATATAATAAGTATCAATATATAAATTCTCATAAAAATCTAAAAAGTATCAATATACAAGTTGTATTCATAAACGTGGGTTTCTGCATCACTTGCAAATGTTTTCAGCGCTTTAGTTAAATGTTTATCTGACTGGCGTCACACAGACTCACACATTTACATTAAACTGACAGAGCAAAATAACAGCTTTTATTTGAATCTAATTTAAACACAATGTTTCTGTAAAATTGAGGATTAGTTTTACATCAATTAGTACATTTTTTAATATATCTGTGCTCACATTTACCTTTGCAATAAATGTGTTATTAATGAGCAGAATGTGTGATATAGATTTGCCATCGCTATTTCACAAGTGTACATATTTTACGAGGTGGCTAATTAGTACGATTTTGTATGATTTGTCTAGACCCCAGTGACAGGTAGGTTTAGAGGCGGGGTTAGGTGTAGGTCATTCGTACAAATTCATAAGAATTGTGCAACTGGTAAAATACGTACAATTTAGCAAAAATCATACAAATTCATACGAATTAGCCAACTAATAAAATATGTACAGATTGCCACGATATTGGGCTGGATTTGCCTTTGAGTGGTAATCAATGCTTTTTTTTAAAAAAAGAAACATTCTTTTTTTTTGGGGGGGGGGAAATCACATACTCACTTAAGTAATAATCAGTATTGCTATCAATATGGCTAAAACTAAATGATCAGCATCACATTGAATTATTTAAGTTTGGTCTCATCCCTACTGTGGAGGAGACAATGTCCTCAACATTTTTCCTGGCAAACAAAGACTCAATTTAAAATGCATATATCTGATAAAAGTTTATTTAGTCAACTTTTTAAAAGACCCTGTCATACAGTATACTGTAGATGACATAAAAAGAGCACTGGGAAAAAAAATTAAAAATCTTAATTTTAAAGGTAACATGCCATGCCAGGGTAAAAACCTGTTGGTTATGGTAAGCTCCCTTATTATATACAGTGAAACACTGTACCACATCAAGCAGGATATTAGGACATTATTATACAGTAATTACAGTAAAACACTACTAAATGCAGAGTTTGTGGAAGTGAAAAAGAAATCTACTGATGTTCACTGAATATTTTATCCATGGAAAACCAGTTCATTGATCGGTCAGAATTCACCAAACCACATGTTATCCATGAACAAGTGTGTGTGCTTAATTCATCTGTGCTTGTTTACTGAACACACATTGGTTAATCATAAATCAGAAGTAAATGATTTTGACAGAGCTCTAATGTGTATTGACTGTCTGTGTGTCAGCACACTCCACATGAGCTCAGCACACACTTGTGTTAAGCAATCTTTAGCTGCGTGAGGAAAAATGTACAAAACACATCGCACTGACCGACAGAGCAAAACATCTGTGAGATGAACTAATATGATTCAACACTCATACTACACAGACTGCAGAGAAACAGATGTTTACTCCTCAATCTCAACTTCATGAATGTGTGCTTCCATTTTGTAGAAATTTTCCCATCTGCTACGTTAAATTGAGGCTAGTATCTATTTTTCCATCACCAACTACTATTATATTTATGGTACTCTGATTTGTGGTGCATTAACTATAATCTAGTTCTTGCATACTAAACAGGACAGATTGTTTCAGATATATTAGGATGCAATGAAAATGTTCTGCTTTGAAATAAATTAATAAATCAGTTTCTACATGAATACAGAAGAGAAGGTCATAGGAGGAATGGGGTGAAACGACTCAAACATCCAGACGAACAGATCAAACTCCACCTACAGGAATTACTGAACTAGATCTTTTCCAAAATACAAAAATAATACCACCTCAAAGAGTAAAGCTAAAAACAAACTGAATATATTAATGAAGGTGGATACTTTGAAGGATTCAGCCTACAAGCTCCCCTACAGTAGTCTCTGCATGTGAAGCAGTGTTTGTCTGTCGTAACAAGTGCTGCTCTGTTTAAGATCTGGTCAGCAGATGCTCCAGTGATGCTGGTGATGATACTGTGGTACCCATTTGGGACAGCATGGCGGATCAGGAGACTCGGGAGGCCATGGTGGAGCTGGAGACTCCGGAGGACATGGCAGAGCTGGAGACTCCGGGGGACATGGCGGAGCTGGAGACTCGGGAGGCCATGGCGGAGCTGGAGACTCCGGAGGACATGGCGGAGCTGGAGACTCCGGAGGACATGGCGAAGCTGGAGACTCCGGAGGACATGGCGGAGCTGGAGACTCGGGAGGACATGGCGGAGCTGGAGACTCGGGAGGCCATGGCGGAGCTGGAGACTCCGGAGGACATGGCGGATCAGGAGACTCGGGAGGCCATGGTGGAGCTGGAGACTCGGGAGGCCATGGTGGAGCTGGAGACTCGGGAGGCCATGGCGGAGCTGGAGACTCCGGAGGACATGGCGGAGCTGGAGACTCGGGAGGCCATGGCGAAGCTGGAGACTCCGGAGGACATGGCGGAGCTGGAGACTCGGGAGGACATGGCGGAGCTGGAGACTCCGGAGGACATGGCGGAGCTGGAGACTCGGGAGGCCATGGCGAAGCTGGAGACTCTGGAGGACATGGCGGAGCTGGAGACTCGGGAGGCCATGGCGAAGCTGGAGACTCCGGAGGACATGGCGGAGCTGGAGACTCGGGAGGACATGGCGGAGCTGGAGATTCCGGAGGACATGGCGGAAAAGGAGACTCGGGAGGACATGGCGGAGCTGGAGACTCAGGAGGACATGGCGGAGCTGGAGACTCAGGAGGACATGGCGGAGCTGGAGACTCCGGAGGACATGGCGGAGCTGGAGACTCCGGAGGACATGGCGGAAAAGGAGACTCGGGAGGACATGGCGGAGCTGGAGACTCCGGAGCACATGGCGGAAAAGGAGACTCGGGAGGACATGGCGGAGCTGGAGAATCGGGAGGACATGGCGGAGCTGGAGACTCGGGAGGACATGGCGGAGCTGGAGACTCCGGAGCACATGGCGGAAAAGGAGACTCGGGAGGACATGGCGGAGCTGGAGATTCCGGAGGACATGGCGGAGCTGGAGACTCCGGAGGACATGGCGGAGCTGGAGACCACGGACGGTGGCATGCTTGGGTGAGCCGCAAACAACAGCATGCTGGGGTGAGCCGTGGATGGTGGAGGGGTTCCGACACGGGATTGGAGGCTCTCCAGACACCGGATGATCGCCTCCCTCCAGTCAAGGTTGGTGGTGTCTGGGAGCTACATAGGCTGATGGTATGTGATCCCGAGGAACAGCGTCACAAGGGTTTCCCCATCCAGGGAGCTGGCGAGGGAGAGTGGCATGAGTGCCCTTGCATAACTGACCATTGCATAACTCAGGGCTCGTCTGAGCCACAGCGATAAACATGGCTCGTTCCTCCATCGGCGCGGGGAGAAAAAGACGGGAAAAAAAAATGGAAAACCAAAACACTTTTCAGAAGAAATGGAAAAATAAAACACGGGAAGAAAAAAGGCGCCACTTTTACTTTTCGGTCTACTGTTCTGTCACGTTTCACTCAGGCAGGAAAGGACAAGGAGACGCTGGAGAATACTTTGAAGGAGTTTTATTCAGGAAACAAGGAGACAATGAACACTGGAACATCAGGGATGACATTTGACATTGACATAATTAATGTTGTTCAGTTGCTTTGACACAATCTTTTTTGTTTAAAGCGCTATATAAATAAAGGTGACTTAACTTGACTTGACAAATCAAACAATCAGGGAGTAGGAACATACACAAAACACAGGACAGAGTCTGACAGAAAGAAAATGAGTCTATGAAAATATAAACGATAACCAAAAGTACTAAATGCTGTAAAAGTATTATTTCATGTTAGCTTATTGCATTAAAAACAAAACCTTACCATAAAGTGTTACAGTTTAAATAATGGAGTGATATCAATAACCTCTCTTAAAAATAACTATTTACATGAGCCAACTTTACTTGACTTTTTACTTGATGATGATGATGATGCTGATGACATGTGGTTTTTAGAGCTTTTGCCGTGTGTTATTTGAGATCAGCAGTGTGTAAAGATTCTCCTTTCCCAGAGTTCTCCTCTTGCAAAAACCTTGCAAGATTTCAATGCAAATCCGCTGGGTTAACTGAATTACGTTGTTATTTCTTGATATATTCTTGAGTTTTAGAGCCCCTTCAGCGTCTGAGAGAGACAAATCATCTGCCTTTGGCACTTGGGCAAAACAATAAAGGTGCGTGACGATCTCTGCCCACACGTGCTGATGATGAGGATGATGTGTGCGGAGGATGACACTGAGATAAATGTGTGTGTTCTGCTGCTGTCGTGTGCTGTCAGAAGACGAGCTGGAACAAGGATCTCGTAGCGGCCCATCATTCATCGATGATGAACGCTCGTTAGCAGACGAGCTCCTGTCTCAGCTCCCATTATCATGTGACACGGAAAGAGTCCTGACCGTTTACATCCCGGCTGAGAATGCGTCTGAGTGGATTTACACAAACTTGCAGCTCACAGACAATCTTATTTCTCTCTTACAAACTCTCTCCTCCTGCTTGACTGGGAAAAGTTTTCTTCTAGTAGGATTATGCATACCCTTTACGAAAAAGAAGTTTATTCAAGTGTGCTATTAGTATACTTCTTTTAAACTAAAAATAGGAAAGTATGCTTTTAGTTTACTTTTTATGTACTTCTCAGAAATGGGCTTTATGCACTCCTAAGAAATATACTTAAATGACATTTAAGTATACTTAACTTATACTTACAAAAAGTCTAAATATATTTGAGCTATACTTGTGCTCCTAGAATCCGTGTTCTCATTATTATACGGCAGAGGGCGCTAGTATACATCTTCTGTACAGAATTTCAAAAAAACACAAGTGAAGAAGAAGAAGAAACAACAGATATAATCTAACATGTAATCTAACACGATCATCTGACATGAAACAGCATCAAAACTGTAACGTTATGGAATAAACTGTGGACCGATGAAGAGTAATAATTTTACTCTAATAATTACAGTCAAGCTTTGGGGTGTTGATCGACTCCATCTACGTTTTGATTATCATTCTGAATCCAGTTCATAGTCTTTGTAAAGTTCACTTAAAGAAAACTTATGAGTATACCTGCAGTATAAAACTACTAAACTAGTAGTTTACCGATACTATACTTCAAAGTGTACAAAGTATTTAATCAGTAAACTATCAGTATACCTAAAAGTTCACTTGTGTACTGCTCAGTTGTGTACTTAAAGTTTGCTACTGTTATACTTAAATTATACTTAAAAGTATACTTTTATATACTAGTAAGTGGGCCAATTTAGTCCCAAAGTGTATTGAAACAGTACACTTACAAGTATATTACTAGAACACTGATATTTGTATCCTTGCTACAGAAAGTATACTTAAAAATATACTTTACTTAGGTATACTTAATAAATTTGAAGTATACTACTTTTTGGTAAGGGTATCCATCTGTAAGAAAGCAAGTGCAAGTGAACTGTTCTTAGATCAGCACTTTAGAACTTCTAGTGTTCTAGTTTAGTGGTTTGTGAAAACCAAACATCTGCTTCATATGGCTGTGCTGCGTTTAATATTTATGTGATATAATGAATCATTGTTGGATGGTATTTTGATTGTTAGATGTTGATTGCACTGTGTATTGTTACATGCATGTACAGTATGCTCATTTTCATCAGGTTTTCATGGTCATGCACCATGGTAATACTGTATGATCAAGAACTAATTAGGTTGGCATGTGTAAGAGTTTCTAACGATTCATGTATAGTAATGAGATGAGTTGAGTGTTGTGTAGCCTTAGGGAGCGTTAGAAAGACACGGCGAGGTCACATTATCCAGACACAAGTCGTGAAAGCAGATTCTCTTCTGATTCCACTGCTGTTTTGAGTCTGTGTTGTTTGTTGTTTGGTGTTGGATTTGTTGTGTTTATGTTGGATGTGTGTGCGTGAGGGCTGGAGGCTTGAACAAGAGCTCGCTTTCAAACATGGGCTCCAGGCACGAGGCTGACGGAGAAAACACTTTCTGGCCACGCTCCAGAAGCTGCTGACCACAGACAGCTACTGCTGCTCCAACACCACAGATCTGCTTTTAGACATTCGTGTGGAAAACAGAGCACAGCTAGACCATCTGAGGTCACATTACAGACAGAACTGAACTATTAATCATTTTAATAATGAAGATCACAGGTTACAAGATTACAAATAATGGGCTCTGTCTGTCCTAAAATTAGGACTCCTAGATTTTTGCTCCAAGAGTATTTCACAAAATTGTTTTAACACTAAAACTAGCTCCTAAATCTGTGAAAGGTTAGGAGCAGTGAAGAGGAGTCCTAAGTCACTAAGACCAAACCACAAACTATCTGCCTTGGAAAGTAAACATTTTAGTAACACATTGCATTTATTTGCACACATTTATCTTCTTATGCATCTTTTATGGTTTTGGAGGTTCTCCTAACTCCAGATTCTCCTTTGATTATATCATTGTTTTCATTAAGCAGCTGGACAAGAAGTCACAGCTGTTCTTGAGTCCAGTTTGGTTTTCTTTGCATGTCTTACTATCAGCCGTGATTATTCTACACTGTTAATTAAAAGGCTGTTTTTATGCATATTCACAAATTATTTTTGAGAAGCACACATGTAGGAGGCTGACAATTAGCTGAACATATACTTGTTTAATTAGTGATACTTAGCCAGTATTTTAAAATCTTTATTTGAAAGTGGAAATATAATATCGCGCTCTACAATATTTCTATGAATAAATCCCTGACAGAGACTATCAGCCAATCACTGTGTGCATAGATAATAAGCATGCTGACATCATCCATAGCAACGAGCTCAGCCCCGCCCCCTTACTCTGAGCTGAAGACTTCTCTCTATTCCTTAGTGAAAGTTTGTCTCAGCAGCTTTGTGAATAGGTTTTAAGAGAAAACTTAGCTAAAAACTCTTACAGCTATTTAGGAAAACTCTCACTGTGGTAAGATAAAGTGTTTTGTGAATGCCCTGATGTGTGAAAAATTAATTCAGATAGAGCCACAGCAGTCTGAATGTTGTCTTAAAAGGACAGAAAAACTAGCAGAAATGTGTATAGGCCTGCTCTTGCCTTTTCTGTATGAATTACATTGAACTCAGCATCAGTCTGTCTGCACTGGACGAGTCAAGGCCAACGCTCCAAACCCAGCGATGGTTCCTTGACGTAGCGCAAGCACATGCAGCACAGCAGAAACAGAGCAGGCCCTACATCACACATCCAGTGTACACACTATCATTGATTAGGAACAGGTTCTGCTTGCTTTCTCAGATCAGAACGAGTTTGAACACGTACCTGTGACTTTGAGCTCTGTGGTCCGTCTCACAACTCTGCTGCCATATTTGAGTTCACAGGTGTAGTTCCCTCCGTCGTCCTCCTGCACCTCCGGGATCCAGAGGCTGGTGGTGTTGATGATGATGGAGCTCCTCCACTCTTTCCTCTGACACTCCTGAGGAAACACACCACTCTTCACCTCTCTCACACTCACTCATTTCAAACCCATTATCCTAAAACTCACTGATGTTGTAAAAAGAGAAATAGGTTTTTCAGTATTCTTCTCAGAGCCAGATGGTTTAAGGCAGGGGTTTCCACACCTGCAGAGTTGAGCTAAAAACCTTCTGAAGCACACCTGATGCAGCTAATCATGCTCTTCAGACGGACTACAAACCTCCAGGTCAGTGTGTTACATCTGGTTTGAAATAAACTCTGCAGGTTTAGGTTAGGTTAGGTTCAAAATTATTGTGAATTTAACGGTAAAAGACTGTAAAAATTCTACAGTAAAAACTTGTTAAATGGTTAACGGTAAGTTGCCCTACTATACAGGTGCATCTCAATAAATTAGAATGTTGTGGAAAAGTTCACAACTCAAATTGTGAAACTTGTGTATTAAATAAATTCACTGCACACAGACTGAAGTAGTTTAAGTCTTTGGTTCTTTTAATTGTGATGATTTTGGCTCACATTTAACAAAAACCCACCAATTCACTATCTCAACAAATTAGAATACTTCATAAGACCAATAAAACAAAAAAAAAACTTTTTAGTGAATTGTTGGCCTACTGGAAAGTATGTTCATTTACTGTACATGCACTCAATACTTGGTAGGGGCTCCTTTTGCTGTAATTACTGCCTCAATTACTTTTCCACAACATTCTAATTTATTGAGAAGCACCTGTATACGGTGAAAAACTGTACTGGACATAACTTGTAATTTTATACTGTTTTTGGAAGTGGAAAAGAATGTATAATTCACAGTGAATATCCATAAACTGACATTCCCAGAATTCTATGCGTTAAATTTCAACTTTGATGTTTTTTGTTTTTTAAATAGTTTTTCATGTTTTGTTAATGTTTATTGCATTATTTCAGTTTCATGTGTGTTACTATGATGGTGTTTGTGGAACAGTGTTTGTGTGGATGACTCTGTGCACCTTCTATATATGTTATTATTTAAAAATGCTTGTGATGGGCTTTGGTTCCTCACGTGACTTTCTCATCACCTCCTGCTTTTGGTGGTTAGTGTATTACAAAGATACAAAACAGATTTCAGTATTTATAAATGTAAGTTAAAACCGTAAAACAATTCTAGCAACCACAGCAGCTGTTTTTTTTGTATGGATTTTTTTTATTACAGTGTAGGAGTTTAGGACAGAAACCAAAGCATCCATCTTGGTCCTCTCTTGCTGTGTGAGATGTGAGTCTGTACCTTGTACCAGGTCATGATGTTATGTTTGTTTTGGGGGTGGTAGTAGTGGATGTCAGGGCAGCTGATCATTTTGCTCTTGGTGACCTCGGCGTTCTCCTGGTACCGTATCCGGCTGCTGAAGCAGAGTCCCTCCTCGCTCTCCTCCACCGTCAGAGACATGGACACCTTCATACAGTACGTGGAGTTTCTGTCGAGACACACCATCAGACATATCTGTGACCCTGGAGCATAAGGGTCAGTTTGTTTAAACTGAGATTCATACATCATCTGAAAGCTGAATAAATAATATTTCCATTGATGTCTGGTTTGTTAGGATATTAGAATATATGTTAGAACATTTAGCAGAGATACAACTTTTTGAAAAACTGGAATCTGAGGGTGAAAAAAAAAAAAAAAAAAAGAGATGCAGTGACAGAAATTCACAACTAAAACAGTGTTTTTGCAGAATGAGGGTCGAAAATAGCCACATTTTAAAAACTCACAAGCTCAATGAACATATTAAAGTAAAATAAAGAACCCCTTTAATATTTACTCCAAAACTCCTCTGCTATTTTATTCATAATTTCCACATTCGTGGTCAACGCTGCCTCTGAGCATGAGGTGAAGCAGACGCTGACGTCACAATGTGGAGGAAGTATAAAGCTCCTTGTTTTCAGCTTTGTTTTTGGTAGAGCATCTCTTTGAAGATGTTTCTCTCTCTTTTATGTACGAGGGAGAAGTTCTGTTACAGTATCTGTAACCACTTCTTATGGGATTCTCTTCGCTGTAGTAAAAAATAACTAGTCTCTGTGGGCTTCTGTGCGTTGGGAAACACTTAATGACATGAACGTGAATATGAACATGAAACGAACCTGGATTCTCTCTGTTCATTTAGCTCTGATTCTAGAAACCTCTAGCTTTTTCCACACATTCTTTGAATCAGAGTGCATTGATTTTCTTTTACTCTGTACAGTATCTTTTCTACACTTTTTTAAGTCTGCCTGCATTGATTTTCTTTCATTCTGTGTATGGCACACTGGCACATTTAATCATTAACATCCCCACTGCTCCGTCCTTGTCTTCTTCTTCTGTCCCACAACAACACCCGGCTGGATTAATTGAGAGGTGTGTTGTGTGATTCTGTTATGAAAGAATCTGATAACTCGTGTCATAATGTTCGTGTGGTAATGTTTTAATGGTGTAAATTAATGTTGATATATAAATTGGATTTGATATGTGTGAATATATATGGATTTTTTCTGAGAATGCTGTGCTGAGATGAAACAAACTGTATCCCACACACAGGAAACGTCTCATTAAGCATGCATATATGCACATCAGTCAAATATGTTAAACCGTCTTCCCTGGAGGACAGCTTTTCCACAGGAAGTCCCCCGATCAGCCATCGTGAGTGAGGACAGCTTTTCCACAGTCCAGTGCAGATAGTCCATGTGTGCCGAGGAATATTCCAAACAATTCACAAGCCTCACATTTGATTATTTCAGTAACGTTTATGTAAAAATTTATGAATCAATACAGACTGAAATATTTATTTCAGGGACTGATTTGTTTGGAGTGTTCCAAACAGATATTGCTGCTATTACTAGTACATGTTCTGAAACAATCCAGAAATCAACACAGACTGATTTATTTCAGGGCCAGTGCAGAGCGTCAGCAATCGGATTTGTGTTGTGTGACGTGCTCTCTTCCCACGTGGTCTGTCGTACTCTTTAGCCAATCAATGCCTGTTCATTTGAGGCCCTGAGAGTGCATTCAAGGAGCACGATTCTGCCTCCTTTGATCAATGCTGTTATTTGAGGCCTGAGCCTCCTCCTGTCCCAGACGACATCGAGAGTGGACAATGGACCCTCGACCGATTGGTTAGTGCTGCTTCCAGTGTACAGCTAACACATCCAGCAGCGTCCCTCCCTTCAGCTGCTAAATAGGACATTAGTCTGGTCTTATGCTGCTGAGTAGGTCATTTGTGTTGTTTTTTAGGGCTTTTGTGTGTTGTTTGGTCGATTGTGTGAGAGCTGCCACTCCGCAGACCCTTCTGACAAACCACAAATATTACAAATTCTGTGTGCTTATTGATATGAGAATGGTTAAGCTCGCATCTGATTGGCTAAAGAGTACGACAGACCCACGTGGGAAGAGAGCTCTGCCAGGAAAGTCTCAAAAAACACACACACACAAATCCGTGTGGATTCGTAGTAAATGATGATTTGTACATTCAGACACTCGTACATTTTAAACATTCAAAGGTTTTTGTGTACAGTTGTATATCTACGAATTGTGTTTTTGCATTTGTGAAATGTATTTTATGAATATACAAACGCACTTTTTGTGAATAAATATTTTTACAAACGCAAGACTGGATTAGGTTTCATGTATCAATTGTTTACGCATGTGTGAATTCATATTTGAACTAATCTGTCTCTATACCCTTCAGCTGCTAATTAGGCGTTTGAGCGCTAATTTCAGCGTCCAGTGTGTGATCTGTCCAGTGTAAACGCAAGAAGCTGACAAAATTCATATTACAAACGCAAGACTGGAGCTGATCAAACACAATTCACAACATCTCACATAGCGTTTTTCAGCGTTGGATCTGTCAGTGTAATAAAGACAAAATTTGTTTGTATGTAATGGAGGTTGTAGATTTATGTGTATGTACAGATTGTGTGTGCATCCTCTGATAGTGTTTATTAGCACTGACTGCTTTACTGTGCTCTGTGCTGTTCATTAGCTGCTGCAGTGTAACGTCTTAAACTGTATTGAACAGGGCTGTATTGATTGTTGACTGAGAAAGGCGGTCTACTGTTCCGGCTGTGTTCCTCTGCATTCTTCTGTATTCCTGCTGCATCAATGAGAGCAGAGCTGGTACACTGCACGTCAGTCTGGGGCTAATTCATCTTAATACTGACTGTGTGTCTTCATTTACACACTAATGGAGAAGTGGGCCTCTAAACAGACCACAGCTGCTCAGCTGCTTCTGTAGTTATCAAAGCTACTCTTAGAAAGAAAGTTAAGCGCTAGAATCAGAAAGGCTGATGTCGTAGATCAGGGCTGTCCTGAAGACCTGGACCGGCTGCTTGAGGACTGGAGCTGAACTCTCAGCCTGTCAGAGAATAACCTTTAAAAACTCAGTCAAAACTTCTAATTCTTCAGTTCTTTATAAAACATAGCTCAGAAACTATATCCGTGTTCTATAACTCATAAATCCTGCACAGACGGCATTGATTAACCTATATTTGATTGGCACACTGTGTTTCTGTACCATCCATGCTATGGGCGACTGAATGATTTCACACACCTGCACACACCTGCACATCTGAAAACAAGTCCGTCTGGAACACAGACAAGTGAAGCATTCTTTGTTACAAGGTTGTGAGTCTGAATCTTGCTTGAATTATTATTATTATTATTAAATATAAAGCCGTTGTCTGGATAAGTAGCTACACCTGTATATCTGCATTTCTGGAATGACAAAATGATCTGCATCCAGGAGGAATAAAAATGGGCAGAGCTTAAACTGAGAGTGAAAATCATCATATATAGCTTGCTCAGAAGGTTTGAAATATTAACAGACATTTTATAAATTAAAAATGTGTATGGTATAGTATATTCTAAAGGAACGACATTTGAAACTATGACAGGGTTTTGCTTAAAGTGTTTATTATGCTGAATACAGTTTAATAGTATGTAATGGGATTAATATCTCAGTAACTGAAATAAACACAAAAATCCTTAGTAAACTGAGTTGTGTTATATGTGCACACATGTTTGTCTTCAGGACTGCCTGCCATTCTGAGGGATGAGACCTGCTCCATAATCATTCATTTTTAGTAAAGTTAAATTTGAAATTAAATGAACTTTGCATTTGGTCTATTAAACTACAAGTACAAAGCTTGAAAGCTTGGAATGTTTGTTAACTTACTGAACTTCATTTATTAAGGCAACCAGTTAAACGGCTATTTGTATTTATTTAGTGGGGTTTACAGTGTAGTCCCATTCTCGGGGAGGCCGGTCTGGAGAGTCTAGCTTCAGCACTAATCAAACACACCTGAACAAGCGAATCGAGGTCTGAAGGGTTACTAGAAAGCTACAGACAGGTGAGTTTGAGTTAGGGTTGGAGCTGAACTCTGCAGGACCAGAGTTCATCACTGTTAAGTTCTCTTTCTGATGTTCCCACAGCCATTGAACAGGTCAGAGAAGCTCATGGTTTTTAACATGGTGCACAGGGGTGTGCAGTGAAGCCAGTATTTGTATCTGTATTTGTATCTATAACAATCACAAAATTATTCATATCTGTATTCGGATAGTGGGCGGAGCTTGAACCAGTTACTTGATAAGACCGTTATGTCCTGAGTGTGTGAGCGGAGCATGATCTCAATAATGCATTCTTGAAACAAATGTGATCTTACAGTGCTACGTCATCTGTATCTGATTTCGAAATAACAAAATAACTGATGAAAACGTACTGTCATTTTCATCACAAAAAAACTTCCTCTTTTAGACTTGCACTCTATTCATTTACTAACTGCTTGTTAAAAATAAAAAATAAAAACTAACACTAGCTTCTCTAATCTTTTTGTATTCTATCTTTTTGTTTTTTTGTTGTTTTTTCTATCTATCTATTATATAATTAACAAAAGCAAAAAAGACCTCTAACACTAGCTTGCTTTATTCTTTTTCTATTCCATCTGTTTTCTTTTTATTTATTATATAATAATAATAAAAAAAAACTTGCTGCATGCACTGCATTAAGCTAACTGAGACTTGTTATAGCACTTGTGTATCATTGCTCTTTTGTTGATTTTGATTGCTTTCCTTGTCCTCATTTGTAAGTTGCTTTGGATAAAAGTGTCTGCTAAATGACTAATAATAATAATAATAATAATAATAGTAATAATAATAATAATTTCTCTGGACTGTTATGCTGTGTATGAGCTGGACCTCTGCCTGTTCTTTCACCACACAAGGGTCATTACAAGTCTTTGTGTGATTGTTGTGTTTTGTAGGTTCAGGGTGTTGGCTCTGTTTGTGTTTGATGGGAATTACTGTAGCTCTGTGAAGTGGCTTTTAGGTGTTTTTTTTTTTTCTTTTCTTTTTTTTTCCTTTCTCTAATTTTATTGAAACCAGGAGCATATGGACCGGAGAGTGTGTATCTGTGATAACTGTACGCTGTGCTCCAGGATGAATATCACTGCCCAGTGAAGAATAGAAGAACTTTAAGGCTAATACTTAGGGTCAGATTTACTAACAGCATGCACCGGTGCTGAAAAAATACTGTAAGAATTTACTACAGACATGCAGTGATAAATTAACAATGAAAAGATGTAGACAGTTATTTTTGCAGCTTATCTTATTGCATATTCATTTGTAAGTGTTTCCATTACAGACACAACAATTATGGGAGGAGAGTATTTAAATGAATGATGCGATTTGATTTACTAAGGTCTGTGGTAGTCAGTTTACTGCTTTTGTGCTATTATTTCACACCCAAAAAAGCATGTCTGAACACTTTTTGTGACCATTTGAGACTTTCCACTCCCATCAGCACTTTTATGGGAATTTTATGGGATAAGGGCCCTTAATGTGATTCAGAGAACCATAACCTCAGATCTTGCAGTCGCTGTTTTCAGTAAGCGTGAAGAGAGATCACTGATTTATAGAGTGCTGACAGCACACAGTTAATTGCAGGTTTAAAGAAGGACTGAGATGAAAAGCAGGGATCTCCAACTCCTCTAAATAGATTCTAGCAATGCATATAGTTCAGTTCATCATACAATGATTTGCCAAATTCATTCATACATGGTTTTCAATTTTACATTTCGCGGCCCATCAAACAGGGCTCATCAGGTATTGAATGATTCCTAGCTATGAGTAATTTAATAAGAATTTAGTTCCTCTCATACAGTAATACAGTTTGAAAACGTATAAAGTGAGGTTAGAAATACCCTAATACTGCTTCCTACAGTGTAGAGAGATTTAAACATTTACTGAGAAAACAGCAGACAAACAACAACATGAGGATTTTTAATGTGGTTATAATTGTATGTTCATTTTTAATAGAACTGCAAGGCATGATAAATATGAATGAATTCGAAAAAGAAAAGAAATAATATGAGATGAAGATTCACACCACATGACATTTCATGTCAACCACCCATAGACCTTTGGAAGAGAGATGTAGGTTTCTGTGATCGTGTACTGTAATTCTGTCAATCTATCATTGTATGTGAGGGTCTAAGAATATACAAGAGTTCACTGGCTTAATTAACTAATCACTTCATTAAAGTACTTGAATAAATGTCACTTTTAGCTATGCGAGTCTTTTTCATCTTTTGTCCCTGTAGGCAAATTAACAAGAGATTTAAGGGCTAAAAGTACCGCGAGCATCATTTAAGTGAATAAATGAGAGAGTGGCATCTGTGGCACTCGTAGCCTCCTCATCTTAAATAGCTCAGTCATGCTGGTCATATTAAGAGCATTTCTGTTCATCCTGATCCTGAGTCTGTCAGTTTTACTCATCCAGGGGTAAAGTGTTGTGTCGTGAGATTGAAATGTTAGCGATGTGCACTGATTGTAGCCTCTGTTGACTGATGAACAGAACAGCATCATTTGAGCACAAGTGCCACCAGCTGCACTGGCCAACCAACTATGTGTTGCTGTTCATAATCAGTGATTCAGTACAATATTCATACCCTGATTTATCCTAATTCCTTCCTATAATATTGTTTTAACTGGCAGGTTATATTGGTTATCATCTTGTATTGGTTCATAGTAGAACGTTTCCTTATATTTCAAAGTTCTGAGTGACTTCAGTATCTCATTCTTGCTTAATTAAAACAATTTTTGGTCAATTTGTGGGGGTCTCATTGTGAAATAAAAGCTTTCTCTACTTCACGTTTGACACAATTATTGGCATCTAATTATTGTAACGTCCTTTCCCCAAGATAACAGATTTCTCCTCTAACGCCTGAAGAGTTTGGAGAACAGCTGACAAGAGATCAGAGACCATTCCTTCATCCAGAATCTCTCCAGATCCACAGCTGCTTCTCTTCAGTCCTCCTCACTCATTCTCTACAGGGTTCAGCTCAGAGGATGAATGACAAAAACATTTTTGTGTTGGTTTTGATGTTTGTTTTGGATCATTGTCCTGATGGAAGATCCAGCCGCGGCCCATTATAAGATTTCTAACAGAGGCGGTCGGGTTTAGATTTTTTATCTGCTGGTATCTGATAGAATCCATGATGCTATGCATCTGAACAAGACGTCCAGGACCTCCGGCAGAAAAACACAACATTATAGATCCAGCCGTATATTTAACTGTGGGCATGGACTACTTTTTATCCCTGTCTGTACTAAACCCATCTGGTGGGTTTGCTGCCAAAAAGCTCTTAGTTCTGTTTCATCTGACCACAGAAGCCAGAGCTGTTTGAAGATCCAGTGTCTGACCACTGAGTAAGCTGGAGATTGTTTTTGGATGAGCGAGGAGGGTTTGAACAACATGTGGTAATGTAGGGTCTGTCTGATATAGATATTTTTTAGGCTTTCTGACCCCAAGACTCAACTAATCTTGCATAAACCATAATTAATTTTTAGATAATCAATTGAATCATTTTAATTTTATGGTTCAATAGCTTCTGATGTGCTTGAAGGCCGGCTTTAATACAGTAGAACACACAGGGACTTAATGAGTCACTTCTTTTTCTTCTAATCCAGAGCAGAAACATATGCAGTCCTGCATGCAGATGATGAGATCAGAGGGCTGATGCAGCCACACACCAGCTACAGAGACCCTCGCCACCCATCACGGACTTATGTTGATTGCTGATTTAGTAGGGCAAGAGATGCATATTATCTGTTGTTTAGGGACTCTAGGAATGGCAGAGGAGCAGGAATACACCACCTGGGACTGAAATCTATTAGCTATCTATTAGCTTTAAGCAGGGCTTGTTCTGACCAGTGTGGTGCTCTGGGCAAAATCACTATGACTGGCCTGTATACAGTATATACTATCGCCCTATGATTCTGTGAATAAAACTAAGCCTTAAATGATATTCCCAGTATGATTTAACTTCAGCGTTTTAGTGTTAAATTCAATTTACAGTATATAATACAGCTAATATGACGACTGATATATTTGATTAGGATAATGATATAATTCTTGATCTTTAGATTTTTATTTATTTATTTATTTATTTTCTCCACATGTGAACCGAAAACTTTATTGTGTTTTCTGGACAAATGTTTTTGGACAAATATAGTATATCATTTCAATTGGCGTCACTAAATATGTGGATTTCTACATGCTGTCTTTCTGATAACAGTTTAATATATCTTCCTTATGCTAATATTCAGCTGTTTTAATGAACTTAGTTTTTCTTGATTGCTAACACACTATAACTGATGTATTTGACCCAATTTTCCAAACCATTCATGCAGTTCTTGAAACAAAGACACATTTATCAAAACGTTAAACACATTTCACCTGTATGCACACGTTCCAACTTACTCAGTGTTTTCTGCAAAACTCTACACAAATACACCATCATTTTGCTCAGGTTTAACCATGTTCTCATTCAGAAAACACACAATATAATTAACTCAAGCTTAAAAATGAACTCATTAATCCCTGTGTGAACATTCAGAAGCACAACTGATCTGAGGTCAGGATCTCAGGATGATGTGAACAAGAACACAGCTGATCATGAGTTTAGGAAAATGAATCCTGGTAGTGAGAGACAAAGACGAAGAGGAGGGGAAAATAAAAATGAAGGGGATGGGGTCAGAGGTCATGTGTTCCTGATGAAATACGGAGCACTATAGTTGAGCATGTTCTTCTGCATGCACTGACCTACAGACTCATCTACAGTGTTTCAATACGACTTACACATACACTTACAGTATAATAATTACAGACTGTACACAGCAGCAGTACTTCAGATGAGAGAACTTTCATCATTCTATGTACAGTAATACTGTAACACATGCTGTACACCCTCAAACTCATTACTGCTGGATTGATTTCTAGACATGTGGTCCTTACATGTAGTCCTCTGTTTGTGCAGAACTGAGAGACCGTCCAGAGGCGGAGAAGTCTTTATCAGAAGACTAAGAAACTATAACTAATAAGGATATTACCAATACTGTAATGCAACTTGGCAGAGGATGCTGAATGAATGAATGAATGAATAACTGAATTTATTTATTTATTTGTTTGCTTATACATTCATTATTTCTGTATAGTACAGTAACTGACAGTATATTCCAGTGTGTGTTTACTGTATATTCAGTTGTTTGGTTTTTGAACTTTTCTCTTCTAGTTTTTACTGTAATGTGTATATATTTTTTTTAAGTTTATTGTTGAATTTTTCTGTATCTGCACCCCTCTATTTGTGTCATATACTGTAACAGACACTGACAACAAACAACCCTGGCTTTAAGATCATCTAGATCATCTATATCAGAGG